>NC_067233.1:21080070-21110070 GCF_019924925.1 Ctenopharyngodon idella | reverse complement strand
TTATTCCTGTGATCAAAGCTGAATTTTCAGCATCATTACTCCAGTCTTCAGTGTCACATGATCCTTCAGAAATCATTCTAATATGATGATTTGATGCTCAAGAAACATTTATGATTATTATTAATGTTGAAAACAGTTCATATTTTTGTGGAAACTGTGATACATTTTATTTTTCAGGATTCTTTGATGAACAGAAAGTTCAAAAGAACAGCATTTATTTGAAATATAAATCTTTTGTAACAT
This sequence comes from Ctenopharyngodon idella, assembly GCF_019924925.1. NCBI lineage: Eukaryota > Metazoa > Chordata > Actinopteri > Cypriniformes > Xenocyprididae > Ctenopharyngodon > Ctenopharyngodon idella. Next base: position 21,109,827 of record NC_067233.1, on the reverse strand, counting down.
TATAAATGTCTTGACTGTCACTTTTGATCACTTTAATGTGTCCTTCATGTTTAAACATGTTTAACTAATTTGATCAGAGAGATTCTCTTCAGCATGTTCATCATAAGGGCAGTTATCGCAGCTGCAGAGTTTGACCTCTGCTGGTCACTGTCGGAACTACATCATCACTGATGGAATAACATTCCTGATGTTTTAGTTGATGTTTGTTTTGTTTTCTGAAGCCTCTTAAAGAGTATAAAGTTCAGTTTAAGTCTGTTCAGCCATAAAGTGATTCAGTCGCTATAAATGTTTTGATTTAATGTTAATTTAGTTTAATTACTCAATGGTAATTTAATTTTCATGTTGATGTTTATTATATATTAATACATAATGTTAATATATTCTAATTGTTGGACGCTGTGGTTTAGTTTCAGACTGAAGTGATTCAGTGAAGTGAATGAATCTCATGTGATCTTGATTTGTCAGTCCTGAATGTGACCAGCAGAGGGAGACAGTCTCACACTGACTTAAGGCTGCCATGGTAACCATAGCAACAGCAGGTTAGACTGTAACACTGTGTCAGAAGACAAGAATGACAGATTCTGAAGCATCTTAGACAGAAGGATCCTGTAGAAGTAACTGTGTGTGTGTGTGTGTGTGTGTGTGTGTGTGTGAGTGAGAGAGTTTTGTCCTGGTAAACTCTACATTATGACAAAGTGTCCCCATAATGATGGCAATATCCGAAATCATTGGGGGACATTTTATTATTTTTTTTTTTTTTGGTCCCCATAAACTGCTTATAAATCATACTGTAATGACCCAGCGTTCAACACCAGCAGCTGGTTGCATTATGGTATTTGTTTGTTTTGAGTTGATTTATGCATGATTTAAGCAAAATGGTTGGGTTTTTGCTTTAGCAAAGTTATGTGTGTTTATGTTCAAGTTAGTTTGGGTGGGTTTGGTTCATTTACCACCTGGTTATAAAAAGTGTGGCTCTCACCGTCATGGAGAGAGATGTGTACGGGAGGGACTTGGCGATCTGGCTTTGCTTGTGTAGTTCTTATTCTGTGTTCAGAATAAAGAGGAGAAAAGACAGTACTGCCTCCTGCTGTTTTATTCTGTTTTATTCGCCACCGACATCCGAGTTTACGCCCAAAAGGGCTACCCTACCTTCCCCGCCGCAGCGAGGGAAGAGCTGAGCCTCCACGCTTTCCTGCGGGGCCTTGCACCTGAGCGGCTCCGCCAACATGTCCGCCTGTTGTCACCCCGTGATCTGAGTGAGGCGCTGAGAGAGGCTGAGCGAGCTGAGGAGGTGCTACAGGCTGGGCGACAGGTCGATCTCTGCTCCAGCGTCAGCTGACGAGAGCAGCCGAACAGGAGGTGGAAGGGGCCCGGTCGGAGGAGGAGGTCAGCCGGGTCCAACCAGCGGTGACCCCCCCGACGAAGGACGAGACTAGACCGCTGCTACGGCTGTGGAGAACCGGGGCATTTCGCCAGGGACTGCCCCGCCCCGAGCCCTCGGCCCCGAGCAACGTCACCCCCGGTAAACGACCTCGGAGTGAGGCAGTGAGGGGACCCTCATCTCGTTCTTCGGAACCCCTTCACAATGACTGCCCCACTGTGGGGCGCTGTGGGCTTGCCAGATGACTGTACCTGGACTGAGTTATTGACGGGCAGCCCTACAGCGCCCTGGTGGACACGGGGTCCACCATTTGCTTGCTACGAAAAGGACTGTTGTCAGGAACGTCTGGGCCTCTTCTGGAGGACTGGACCCCCACCAAAACTGAACTGCTCACCGTCACGGGTGAAAGGACAGTAATGCCTGGGAAGAAGCTGTTATCTGTGGTGGTGGGGATGATCCAGATGAGCCACGAGTTCTGGCTCGCCGACATCAGGGATGAGTGCATTATTGGCTTGGATTTGTTGGCTCACTGGGGAGCATGTGTCGACGTGTCGGGGGCTGCCCTCTGCCTCGGTAACGAGACTGTGCCGCTCCGGTCGGGCCGGAACCGTCATGGAGAAGCCGCCGCCCCACAGCTGTTGCCTGGACATCAGTGCTCGTCGGCTCCGACCCCAAGCCGTCACACGAGAGCTGCAGAGACTCAGGGGGAGCCACGGCGAAGTATTGTAGCTCAGACCAGTGTCTCCCAGTCACTACCACCGCACGCACCATAGACTGCCTCTCGCCAAACGCCAGGCTACCGAAGAAATGATCCAAGACATGGCAGCTAATGGCATTATTGAGCCCTCAGACAGTCACTGGGCCACACCCATGGTCATGGTTCAAAAGAAAACAGGGGGGTGGCGCCCTTGTGTGGACTTTCGGCGACTAAATGCGGTCACCCACAAGGACTCATACCCGCTGCCGCGCATTGACGATGCATTTGATTATGTAGCTGGATCCTGTTGGTTCAGCTCTTTGGACTTGCGCAGCGGGTATTGGCAGGTAGAGCTAGCGACAGAGGCCCGGCCTAAAACTGCATTTACCATAGGTCAAGGACTGTGGCAGTTTAAAGTGATGCCCTTTGGACTGTGTAATGCCCCGGCCACCTTTGAGAGGTTGATGGAGAGGGTCCTTAAAGACATTCCCCGCACCCGCTGGGTGGTTTATTTGGACGATCTGTTGGTCCATGCCAGAGACTTTGACCAGGCTGTTCACAACTTACGAGAGGTTCTGACAACCATCCGTAGCGCCGGATTGCGGTTGAACCCGGCCAAGTGTAACCTGCTCACCCGCCAGACACAGTTCCTGGGGCACGTGGTTAGCAAGAGCGGGGTGGCTACCGACCCAACAAAGGTGGCCGCGGTGAGGGACTGGCCCCCACCAACCAACATCACTGAGCTGCGGAGCTTCTTGGGCCTGGCCTCCTATTACAGGAGATTTGTCAAAGACTTTGCAACCATCGCCAGCCCCTTACATCAGTTGACAAACAAGGGCCGGCGGTTTGAGTGGTCTGAGGATTGTGCAGCGGCCTTCCGGCAGCTAAAAGCCGCTCTCATCGATGCTCCTGTCCTGGCCTACCCTGACCCCAACCAACCATTCCTTGTGGACACTGATGCCAGTAACGTGGGGGTTGGGGCTGTACTCTCCCAGAGGGGGGGGAATGGAGAGCAAGCTGTGGCCTACTATAGCTGCAGCCTCAGTCGCCCAGAAAGAAACCACTGTGTCACTCGGCGGGAGTTGCTAGCGGTGGTCCTGGTGCTCCGTCACTTCAGACCCTACCTCCTGGGCACCAAGTTCACACTGAGGACCGACCACGCTAGCCTTACCTGGATGCTTAACTTCCGCCAGCAAGAGGGTCAGGTAGCAAGGTGGTTGGAGATCCTCCAGGAGTATGACTTCGAGGTTCAGCACCAACCAGGGTGGCAGCATGCTAACACTGACACTCTCTCCAGACGTCCATGCTTAGCTGACGAATGTCAGTACTGCAGTCACCAGGAAGAAAGAGGTATGGGGCCCTCATCGGCGGCAGTAAGGCCAGGTGACAGCAGTGGAGATGGGGAGCCATTTACCACTGAGCAGTTGAGGCAACAGCAGGCGAACGATCGAGTGCTGGCGAAGGTGATGGGCTGGCTGGAGGCTCAAGCACGTCCGGACTGGCCAGCCGTGTCTTCCCAGGGGCCCGAGATCAAGACGCTTTATTCTCAGTGGGGCAGCCTGGAGCTCCACGACGGCGTGATCTACAGGCGGTGGCAGGCCCCTGGCGGGGGAATCGACCGTCTGCGACTCCTGGTTCCCCACGCTTTTCGGCCGGAGGTCCTTCATTGGGTACTTGGGGCAGCTGGAGCCGGCCACTTCGGAAACTCCAAGACAGTGCGGCGGCTGCGGCAGCGGTTCTACTGGCCTGGATGTCGGCAGGATGCAGAGCTGCACGTTCACTGCTGCGATGTTTGCACGGCGCAGAAGGGACCCAGAAGGGACCCGCTCTCATGCGGCGTTGCAGCAGTACCTAATCGGAGCGCCCATGGAGAGGATTTCGGTGGACATTTTGGGTCCGTTCCCCATCACGGAGGCCGGCAACCGTTTTGTCCTGGTCGCAATGGACTATTTTACGAAGTGGCCAGAGGCATATGCGGTGCCAGATCAGAGTGCTTCCACGCCAGCGCAGCGCCTAGTGGTCAAAATGTTCGCCCGGGTTTGGAGTGCCGGACGAACTTTATAGTGACCAGGGGAGGAACTTTGAGAGCCGATTGTTCAGTGAGGTGTGCCAGCAATTGGGGGTGAAGAAGACAAGAACCACTCCCCTCCACCCTCAAAGCGATGGACTGGTTGAGCGGTTCAACCACACCCTGGCCACCCAACTTGCCATCTTGACCAGTCAGCACCAGAGAGACTGGGACCAGCATCTGCCCCTGGTCCTGTGGGCGTATAGGACAGCAGTGCAAGAGTCGAGCCAGTGCACACCGGCGGCGCTGATGTTTGGGAGGGAGCTCCGTACGCCGTGGACTTGGTGTTCGGCTCACCCCCTGAGCCGGAGATTGCTGGTGGGCTAGTACTGGAGTACTTCAGGCGATTGAAGGAGCGCCTGAGCACGGTCCATCAACTGGCCAGGGATGCTCTAGTGGATGCTGGAGCCCGCCAGAAGCGGGCATATGACACTCGGGCTCACGGGCCTACCCCTCTGCCCCCAGAGGAAGCGGGGGTTGTCACCCAAACTGACTCATCATTGGCAGGGACCCGGAGAGATTCTGGACAAAATTTCTGAGGTGGTCTTCCGGGTCAGAATGCCTGGACGGGGTCGACGGGTGGTGCTACATAAGGATCGGCTGGCACCGTACCACCCACTGGCCCCAGAGCAAGAGAATAGTGGGAGCCAGAGAGGCTCCCCAGAATCCACCCCCAGCGCCGAAACGGACAATGACAGACTCAGGGCTGAGCCTGGGGGGGGGGGCTATTGTAATGACCCAGCGTTCAACACCAGCAGCTGGTTGCATTATGGGTATTTGTTTGTTTTGAGTTCATTTATGCATTATTTAAGCAAGATGGTTGGGTTTTTGTTTTAGCAAAGTTATGTGTGTTTATGTTCAAGTTAGTTTGGGTGGATTTGGTTCATTTACCACCTGGTTATAAAAAGTGTGGCTCACACCGTCATGGAGAGAGATGTGTACAGGAGGGACTTGGCAATTTGGCCTTGCTTGTATAGTTCTTATGTGTAGTACTGCCTCCTGCTGTTTTATTCTGCCTATAGAGACACTCATGGTCGTGCGGTGTATGGGACACGAGTGCTCGTACTAGTATTTAGCATAGTACAAGTATACTAGCGTAGTATAGCTCCAGTTAGCCCCACGCTCTACTAAATAACTGCCAGTTATTACAATACTAAACAGTGTTTTTTGAAATTCAAAAAATGCAGACAGTTTCCTGTAATGGGGAGGTTTAGGTGTAGGAGGAGAGAATGTACAGTTTGTACAGTATAAAAATCATTACGTCTATGGAGAGTCCCCGTAAAACATAAAAACCCAACATGCGTGTGTGTGTGTTGTGGTTCTCACAGGAAGTGTGCTGGTCGACCCTTCGCCCTTTAGATTGACACTTAGTCTGCCGCTCATGTGTTATGTGTGTTTCGCTCACACACACACACACACACACTTTCGTTTTGACAGAGCAGCTCATCTGAATGTCATACGATCATAAAAATGACACGTAAATAATCGAGAGATGAAGATGCTGAGGAAGGAAAGATGTCTAGACGAGCTCATGTAAAGCTGGTCACACACTTGGAGATTTTAAGCCCAATTTTGAGCCCGATTTGCACCCCCAACGATCTGATTCGAGGATTCTCATAACCGACTTTTTGTAAAAATCCTCAGTTGTGTGGAGTCATTACGATTATTTTACTGCTTCCGATCGCGTCTGAGCCTCGTAGGGGAATTTACAGTTGTGGCACGAAGAGGGCACGACTAGAGTAGAGACTACGCCACCCCAACCTTAATCAGCTGGGGAAATATCAACCAAGGGCACACAAGTTCGATTTTCTTCCCACAATCACCAAACAATGAGACGTGTATATTTACAAAAAAAAAAAAAAAAAAAAAAACCCACTTTATTTAATCATAATAAATAGTTTTAAAAAGGAATCAAAGGTCATATAGTAATATGATGCTGGTGGCAGCCAACCACTCCAGACTGCTAATATTTAGGTAGAGAACAAATGGAACAAAAAAAATGAAAGAGAAAAACAAAACAAGTTAGTAACAAAAAAAAAAAAAAGGCAGAACAGCACTGGTTATGAGTCTCACCACAATAAACAAACAAAACCAAAACACAACAGTCAAAAAATTTAACTGATCTTTACAAAAGGAAAACAAAAATAAATTATACTAAGGGCTCAAATATATATATATATATACTTGGCTATCAAAACCAAAAACAAAATGACACTAAACAAAGAACAAAGCCGTATAAATACAAGATTATTAACAAACCAAAAAAAAAAAAAATAACGAGAGTAACAGATTAGACCGAATAAATCAAAACACACAATGACAACATAGAACAAACAACAAAGCAGATCAAATATAACAAACCCAGAAAACGAAAAATAATAATAAAAAAACAAAATAAAGCAAAACAGCAGCATTGAGACTAGGCCATGCAGCGATAGACCCCGCCCAATTTACAGGCCTAAAATACATGGAACAATTACATTAAAATAACATGCCTTCAAGACGACCATAGGGACATAAATGGGTTTACATACCATCAAGCAGGACTTCCGGTTAGCTCTCCGGCAAACCAATTCCTTAAAATTCACTGAACAAAAAAATAACGCATCACACATACCCCAAATAAACTCATTAGCATTCCGTGCACGCACCTGAAAAATACACTTTACGTACCTAGCAGGAGAGCAGCAGCCCCTCACAGCACACTGTGTTGTACATTCAAGCTATTTCTTTTCAAACAGGAACTCTATAGCAGTAACGCAGGGGAGCCAACCCTCTTAAGCAGTAATAAAGTAACCACGAACAGAATACAACCACGCTCCCATACATTCACATTTCTAATTATACTCTAACAGAGTCCACTAACTACTTCATTCCTTCAGGTTAACTGATTCTGACTGGCTAATAAACTGATGGACTGATCTCCACACATCTCCAACAATTATCGGATGACACCAAGACCCTGGTTTAGGCGCGGAGTAATCGAGGTCACAGATATGTGTTTCTCTCCCGTACAGGATCTGTAAAACACTAGCGCACATCCACAGATTCACAGATTCTTCAAGGTTGAAGTTGGCTGAACAGAATTCTTCCCCAAAACATACTGATAACATGTTCTTTCACAGTAAGAGGCACAGACACTAGCGATTGAAGATGGAAAAGTTAAATAAATGCTTTAACATACGCTGAAATCATTTTATATTTAGAATGATACATTTTGATTAATAACCTGATTATAAATAAATAGTAATTTTATGAGCAATGTTTTTGCTGGAAATACAGTTGTTATGATATTATTTTATTTACTGTAGTGCTCTCAGTTATAAACAAACGTTCTTCCAGTAACATTAATCAGTCAAACTTATCTGGTCTCAAAATATTAGCACAAAAACATTATTAATACATCGTTTATAGAAAGTTTTTTTTCTGAAATGTATTAGTTGGACATTTATCTAACGTTTTTAAATGTTTCTACAGGAGAACATTCAAAAGTAACGTTTGAAGAATGATAAAATGGAATGTTCCATTAACGTTTTTAAAACATTTAATAAACTGAATGTTTTAAGTGTTCAGAGAACATTCAGAAATAACGTTTTCATAACTTAATGGGAACATTATTAAAGTGTTCTTAGAACATATTTTTGTTTGCCCAATCAACATTGAACTGAATTGATCTGAATAATGACTCTATTGTGTTTTTAGAGCTTCTTTACGGCTGAATTTGAATTTGTCTCATATTCTGATGAAGTTTGCTTCATTGATTCTGTTATTTTCCTGTTTATTTCAGTGAAGCTGCTTTAAATCAACCTGGACTGTATGAAGCGCTGTAGAAATAAAGCTGACTTGATTTGGATCTGTGCATGTTCAGGACTCACTTTCAGTCGAGCAGCTCAGCAGGCGTCAGTAGATGTTGTTCTTGTTGTTTTGGCGTCTAACAGGCTTTAGCTGTATTTTCCTTGTGATGTAATATCATGATGCACACACACACATGCACACACACATGCACACACACACACACACACACACACACACAGACTGACATCAGCACACAAACTCGCTCACACACAGACCTGCACCACCCTGAACCCTCTCTGATCTCCAGTGTTGTGGTTACAGTGTGTTTTCACTGGGCACACACATGTTAGCGGTCAGAAATCACACACACACACACTCACACACACACACACACACTGCACGCTATTATCACATGATCTCATGATGCACGTTTAATTCAGTGGTGTCCGATGATCATCATCTCACAAATACTGTTGTTTTTGCTATTTTTACCATTGCACTTTTATCAGTCTGTTCAAAAGATTCAATAAAGAGATCATAAATGAAATCACAGCTGACATCACTTTCTGTTCATTCCTCACTGGAAATGAAAGGTGAAGTCGAGCACACGCCATTATTTCTGTAATGCTTTATACAATACAGAATGTTTGAAAGCAGGATGCAGTAGACTTTAAAGGGTTAGTTCACCCAAAAATAAATTCTGTCATTAATTACTCTCCCTCATATTGTTCCACACCCATAAGACCTTCATTCATCTTCAGAACACAAATTAAGATATTTTTGATGAAATCCGAGAGGTTTATGACTCGTCCATTTAAGGACACTTTCAAGGTCCAGAAAGGTACTAAAGACATCATTAAAACAGTCATGTGACTGCAGTGGTTCAACCTTAATGTTATGAAGAGACGAGAATACTTTTTGTGCGCAAAAACAAAACAAAAATAATGACTTTATTCAACAATCTCTTCTCTTCTGTGTCATTCTCATACGTTGTTTACGTCCAGCGCTTCCAGGTTCTACATCAGAACGGCGACTCATTATTGGACGGATCCTGCATCAGCATCACATGCATGTGTCGTGTTGATCACGTGATCAGCTTTGGCCAATACTGAGCCAGCATTCGGACGTAAACACGGAAGCTTCACTGTTACTGCGTCACCTGCGTAAGGATAATGACGGATATTTGTTATTTTTGTTTTGTTTTTGCGCACAAAAAGTATTCTCATCTCTTCATAACATAAAAGGGGTGGTTGATTATGATTTCACTTTTTTAACTTTAGTTAGTGTGTAATGTTGCTGTTTGAACATAAACAACATCTGTAAAGTTACGACACTCAAAGTTCAATGCAAAGTGAGATATTTTCTTTTACAGAAATTGCTTTTTAAGGACTACAACAAATGGCTGGTAGGGACTACAACGAGCTTCTTCCCTGGTTGGTGACATCACTAACCCTAAATTTACATAAACCCCGCCCCTGAGAACACACATCAAAGGGGGTGTGGCCACGTTGGGCTGCTTTAGAGAAGAGGAAGAGTTGTTGTAGTAGAGTGTTGTTGACATGCCGTCATTTTACACCGGACTGCTTCACAAACGAGGGTCAATTCAACGCTGGATTTGCACAAAAGATTAACATGACGGCACATGCTAGTCAATGAGTTGAATCAACTCCACAGCAACTGCATAAATTTATCCACTAACCATTCAGAAACGTCTAAAAGTTGTAACTTCTTCCTGAGTCTCTCCATCAGTGTCAACTCCGGTTTGAACAATGTAAGGCTGAACACCGTTACTGACAATCCTCATTTTGGCTGCGTGAGATTCTCCAGCTTTGTTGTTGTTGAGCGACCGAAGCACGAGCTGTTAAAGCTCCGCCCTCTTCTGGAAAGGGGGCGGGAGCAGCAGCTCATTTGCATTTAAAGGGACACACACAAAAACAGCGTGTTTTTGCTCACACCCAAATAGGGGCAAATTTGACAAAATGATCTGTGGGGTATTTTGAGCTGAAACTTCACAGGCACATTCTGGAGACACCAGAGACTTATATTACATCTTGTGAGAGGGGCATTATAGGTCCCCTTTAAGATTGAACCACTGCAGTCACGTTGACTATTTGAATGATGTTTTTACTACTTTTCTGGACCTTGAATGACGGTAATTTCGTTGCTTTCTATGGGGGATAAAAAAAACCTCTTGGATTTCACCAGAATATCTTCATTTGTGTTCTGAAGATGAACGAAGGTCTTACGGGTGTGGAACAACATGAAGGTGAGTAATTAATGACAGAAATTTCATTTTTGGGTGAACTAACCCTTTAACAACCTTGAATTCCATTCTTTTTCCCTAAGATTTCAGGATTAATGTTGATGTTTTCAGAAACACATAAATGTGTGAACTCTCAGCCACATTTCAGTCATTTCAGACATTCTTCACATCACATTTCTCTTATGTTTGTCCTGTTTCAACACGCCACAGGTTGTTCAGTTATTATATGTCTGCAGCTCTCTGTTACACGCGTGTTTTTCTGCATGCAGCAGTTAAAGCCGCAGATCTTCCATCAGAGATCTGCATATTATTCTCCTTATAAGAGCTTCCTGTGTTTTTAAGTTTTCCTGTGTTATAAAGTAAGAGACCCTTTTCTTGGAAATATCACTTCTGTGTCTCCCTTTTACTCAGATAATTTATTTGAAACAAAACTTGCAACAAAAATATTTTCTCACTAATAAAGCAAAAGAAGTATCTTTCATGAAGAAATATAAATCTGATATTGACACAAGATGTACAATTTGCTAAGTTCACACAGAAATTTTCATTTTTTTATTTTTTTTATTATAAACAAGTCAACTCTGAATTTTTTTTTTTTTTTTTTTTTGCATTTATTGAAAAAGGAGTTGCTGCAGATGTTTTGCTTTAAGTTTTTCACAGTGATGCCATAGAAAGAACCTTTTAGTGATCAGTTCTTAAAAGAACCATTTTTTCTTAGTGTGAAGAACATTTTAAAAATCTAAAGATCTATAAAGAAGCTTTAGTGCAATGGAAAGATTCCATGGATGTTAAATGTTCTTCATGGGACCATCGATGCCAATAAAAGCTCAGCAGAGGCTGATATATATGTTTAGTTTCTGCCGCCCATCCGCTGGCACAATCGGACCTGTCAGATTTACTAATGCCTGTGTCTGTTTGTTTCTCGGCGGGCTCACGTCCAGTTTTTTTTTTTTTTTTTTTTTCTGAGCTTCAGGAAGTCTGGTCAACTTTCAGGCTTTTCCTGTGACTGTGTTCGCTACAATCAGCCGCCCAGATTGTTCCATGTTTTGTGTGATTTATAGACTGAGATCTGGCTCAACATGAGATGCAATAAAGCCATTCGTCACAGAGATATAGCGTCCGTTTCCGCAGCTGCAAGAGCTCATAATGAATCCATGATAAACAAACTTCACATCACGATTTCTCTCTGTGTTCATATGAGCAGACGGTAAACGGCGTGTTAGTAGTTCATGAGACTGAAAACACATGAATGTTTCTGAGGCTGAAACTCACCTGAGATCTGCTCAATACTGCTGATTTGTGTTGCTGACTAATCTGAGCTAAAATATCCTGAGATTTTAAGTGAATATTTCAATAATCTAACAACACATCCACATCCACACGGTTCTCTGATGTCAGTTAATAGACACATGAAATATTTATTTTTGAAATATTTATAGTGTTTATTTTGATTATTTTCAATTATTTATTTAATTTTAATTTATTTCAAACAAAATATTTATTTGTATGAATTAGTAATTAGTAATTTTTCAGTTTTACATTTATTTATTTTTTTAATATTTGTATTTTTGTTAAGATTTCATTTTCTTTAACCTTGTTATTAACTCACACTTTGTTAAACCATATATCATTCGGCTGTAAATCAATGTTTGTTTAATTTTAATAAAAAAATTTTTTACATACTTATTTTTAGTTTTATTTTAAAAATTATGTATTTATTTTTATTTTTTATTTATTTCAAGTAAAATATATAATCTTTTTAATAAGTGTTTTAATTAGATTTTATTTTTAAATTATTTATTTTAATTTTACTTGTTTAGGATTTAATTTATTAACTTGTCATCTACCCCAGTTTTTTGCCTAATTGTGGATTACGATATCGGATTACCCTTTTAATAAATACTGCGTTTGGATCGTGTCTCAGAGCAGTACATGACAGAAGACTTAGTCATCTGAAGCAAGGTAACAGACCCCTCGAGGACCACACCCAAGATTTCCTAGACCTTGCATATCTCACAGACTTTCCTGATTTTGCCCTCATTGACATGGACTTTAATGATCAGTTTCAATCTAAGCTCATCCATGAGGATCATTGATTGAATTCTTGGACTATGTGCTGTTGTTGAGTGGGTCCTTCTTCACTGTTGGGGAAGTAGAGGAGGACGTTTCCCTTAAATATCTTTTTTGGGGCGGGCACCATGCATCGAGCTCCGATGGCCATGGAGCTTGGCCCACCACAGTCACCAGCATGTCTAATTAAGATGATCACTAGTCCTATACTTTTAGTACCTTCCAGTCCGGTTGTTCCCACACCACAGCCTGTTCACAACATGGCCGCCACACCAGAGACCTCAGCCATTATGGACGCCACACCATGACCTCCAGCCATTACGGGTGCCACGCTAGAGTCTTCAGCCGTCATGGACGCCACGTCGGCGTTCCCAGTCGTCATGAACGTTGCACATGAAGCCATTAAGGCAGACCCTAGGCATTTGAGACTGGCTTCAAGTCTATAGGACACACCACTAATTTCAGTGCGAGCAGCTGATATCTCTGCAGTGGTATCAAGTCTAGAAGTCTCAGAGCTGGTCCCACTGTCGGTTGCACTCCCGTTTACGTTAATGGCCAGCCCATGAGTCCACTCCAGAGCCCTCTTCAGCCCATGAGTCCACTCCAGAGCCCGCACCAGCTCATGAGTCCGCTCCAGAGCCCGCTCCAACCCATGAGTCCGCTCCAGTGCTCGCTCTAGCCCATGAGTCCATTCCAGAACCCGCTCCAGCCCATGAGTCCACTCCAGAGTCTGCTTCAGCCCATGAGTCCGCTCCAGCCCATGAGCCCACTCCAGCCCATGACTCCACTCCAGCCATGAGTCCGCTCCAGAGCCCGCTTCAACCCATGAGTCCACTCCAGAGCCCGCATCAACCAATGAGTCCACTCCAGAGACCGCTTCAGCCCATGAGTCCGCTCCAGCCCATGACTCCACTCCAGCCATGAGTCCGCTCCAGAGCCCGCTTCAACCCATGAGTCCACTCCAGAGCCCGCATCAACCAATGAGTCCACTCCAGAGACCGCTTCAGCCCATGAGTCCGCTCCAGCCCATGACTCCGCTCCAGAGCCCGCTCCAGCCCATGAATCCTCTTTGGAGCCCACTCCAGCCCATGAGTCCACTCCATCCCTTGACTCCATTCCAGAACCCGATCCAGCCCATGACTCCACTCCAGCCCATGACTCCACTCCAGCCATGAGTCCGCTCCAGAGCCCGCTTCAACCCATGAGTCCACTCCAGAGCCCGCATCAACCAATGAGTCCACTCCAGAGACCGCTTCAGCCCATGAGTCCGCTCCAGCCCATGACTCCGCTCCAGAGCCCGCTCCAGCCCATGAATCCTCTTTGGAGCCCACTCCAGCCCATGAGTCCACTCCATCCCTTGACTCCATTCCAGAACCCGATCCAGCCCATGACTCCACTCCAGCCCATGAGTCCACTCCAGAGCCCTCTTCAGCCCATGAGTCCACTCCAGAGCCCGCTCCAACCCATGAGTCCGCTCCAGTGCTCGCTCTAGCCCATGAGTCCATTCCAGAACCCGCTCCAGCCCATGAGTCCACTCCAGAGTCTGCTTCAGCCCATGAGTCCGCTCCAGCCCATGAGCCCACTCCATCCCATGAGTCCATTCCAGAACCCAATCCAGCCCATGAGTCCACTCCAGCCCATGACTCCACTCCAGCCATGAGTCCGCTCCAGAGCCCGCTTCAACCCATGAGTCCACTCCAGAGCCCGCATCAACCCATGAGTCCACTCCAGAGACCGCTTCAGCCCATGAGTCCGCTCCAGCCCATGACTCCGCTCCAGAGCCCGCTCCAGCCATGAGTCTGCTCCAGAGCCCACTCCAGCCCATGAATCCTCTTTGGAGCCCACTCCAGCCCATGAGTCCACTCCATCCCTTGACTCCATTCCAGAACCCGATCCAGCCCATGACTCCACTCCAGCCCATGAGTCCACTCCAGAGCCCGCTTCAACCCATGAGTCCACTCCAGAGCCCACGCCAGCCCATGACTCCACTCCAGAGCCCACTCCAGCCCATGAGTCCACTCCAGAGTCCGCCTCAGCCCATAAGACCACTCCAGAACCCACTTCAGCCCATGAGTCTGCTCCAGAACCCACTTCAGCCCATGAGTCTGCTCCAGAACCCACTTCAGCCCATGAGTCTGCTCCAGAGCCCGCTCCAGCCTATGAGTCCGCTCTAGATCCCACTCCAGCCCATGAGTCCACTCCAGCTCATGAGTCCAATCCAGAGCCCGCTCCAGCCCATGAGTCCGCTCCAGTGCCCACTCCATCCCATGAGTCCATTCCAGAACCCACTCCATCCCATGAGTCCATTCCAGAACCTGCTCCAGCCCATGAGTCCATTCCAGAACTCGCTCCAGCCCATGAGTCCGCTCCAGAGCCCGCTCCAGCCATGAGTCCACTCCAGAGCCCACTCCAGCCCATGAGTCCGCTCCAGAGCCTGCTCCAGCCATGAGTCCACTCCAGAGCCTGCTCCAGCCATGAGTCCACTCCAGAGCCTGCTCCAGCCATGAGTCCACTCCAAAACGCGCTTCAGCCCATAGTCCACTCCAGGATCCCGCTCCTGCCCCAGAGCCCAGTCCTGTGACCTGTGAACTTCCTGTCTGTTCTGACACGACCACTGAGGTTGTCCCCGAGTTTCCTGTCTGGCCTGATGTGACCCCAGAGGTCGTTCCTGAACTGCCTGTCTGCCTCGACGCGGCCACGGAGGTTGTTTATGAACTTTCAGCCAGCACTGAGATGACCCCAGAGGTCAACCCTGCCGGTCCTGTTATGACCATGGAGGACACCCTTGAGCTCCCTGTTGGGTTTTACATGGTGCCTGAGGCCAACGCTAACCTCTCTGTGCTCTATGTTTCAGTTATGATCAGCTGTGGTGGTCTCCAGTTCCACCCGATCTGCCCTGGGGGTCTTCGGCTCCGCCGTGGTTGTCATCGGCTTCCGCCTGCTATACATGGTGGTTCCCAGTTATGACTTGGTGGACTTCAGCCCCGCCTGCTCCGTCACGGTGGTCTGCGCTGTTGTGATTGTCTTCTGCTCCGCTGTGGGGGTCTCCAGCATTGCTGAGGTGGTCTTCAATCCAGCTTACGCTGCCTTGGCCACCTGTCCAGCCTGCGCTGCTTTGGTCTTCTGCTCAGCCTGCTTCACCCTGGCCTCCTGCACTATCTCCATCTCCAGTCTGTTTGTTTGTGTATGACCTTTTGCCTGGATGTGGATTACGATTGTGGATTACCCTTTTAATAAATATTATATTTGGATCCTCAACCTTCGTGTCTCGGAGCAGTACAGGACAATTTTTTTTATTTTAAAATTGTGCATTTCATTTCACTTTAATTTCAAATAAAAATTAAAATCTTTTTAATACGTGTTTTATTTTGATTTTAAAATGATTTTAATTTTACATTTTCAGAATTTAATTTATTATTAGGTTGTCAGTTTGTGAATGAAACCCTGCTGTAAATCATCATGTGTGATTATGTCTTAGTCACACATGGGTGGTTGTAGTAATTGCACAACGCAGGAGAATCCAAACAAACACTTCTTTATTAATCCACAAGGGTGATTTATTAATCCACAGGAGAAAACTAACACACAACCACATGAAATAAAGACGATACCAGACAATGAACTGAGGAAACTAAGAGTTTAAATACACAGGGAGACACAATGATTGACAGGTGAACATAATCAGTAACCAAAGGAACAAACGGGACTAATTAGGACTAAACTGAACCACCAGAAACACACACATAGGAACAAAAAGACAACTAAACTAAACATAATCCTGACAGTCTTAATATGATTCATGAAATAAAAAATAAAACAGAGTTGTAGAGTTGTAGAGTTGAAGAGTGTAAAGTTCAACATCCAAGAACAAAATTGAACAAGATACAAATCTAATTCAAAACTACATTCTCAGTGTTTTGCAAAACTTTGACCTTCATCAAGAAGAAACTCTAGCAAACAAAGCTTTTATAAACTTATGCATCCTTACAATGTTACAAACGATTCAAACATTGAAAAAGTTGTGTGTTTACTGACAATCTTTCAGATGATTGTTCAACATGATTCAGAAATACTGCAGATTTACAGCAGAACAAAGTTCAGTGACGAGAACAAAGACACACATTTGAAAAAGAAACATTCTTTTGATGGTTTTTAGCCTGGTGACTTCAGGGATACTGTATGAAAACAAATGTGTGTGTGTTTATCATTCACTGCTTTATGGTTACAAGCACTAAAACCAAAGTCCTGCGTGTCCAACAGCGCTTGAGAGCGTTTCATTCAGTCGCTGCATTCTGTGATCACTTACAAAATCAGAATAATGTGTGTCAGTCGGTCGATTTCCTGTGACTCTGTGAGGATCGTCTGTTTACTCACTGGAGGAAATAAGGTGCAGTCAGGTGATGCATAACAGGCTTTATGGCTGCTGTGTGACACAATCACAGGGTTTTTCATTAATGTTTGATAATGGAGCTGATCTGACTGAACATGAATGACAGAACTGGAGACACTGCAGATTGTGTGAAACCACCAGCATCTACAACATGACTGTAAAACAAACATGACTCCGCTGGTATAATTATGTGGAGAATAAAGATATGAAGTTATGAACAAACATTCTTCCGGTAACATTAATAGAACGTTCGTTCAGAGTTATCTGGTCTTTAATAATGTTCTCAAAACGTTAGCACAAAAACATTATTTATACATCATTCATGGAATGTTTTTTTACTGAAATGTTTTAGTTGGACGTTCATCTAACGTTTTTTAAATGTTTCAGAACGTTCAGACAACATGCAAAAGCAACATTCCCATAAATTTTTCAGAACGATAAACTGAAATGTTCCGTTAACATTCGCATAACCAAGAAAAAATGTTTTAAAAATGTTTAAAAAAAAAAAAAAACTGGACGTTTTGGACGTTCAGAGAACATTCAGAAATGACAGTTTCATAACGTAATGAGAACGTTAGAAAAACGTTTTAAGAACATTTTTCTAGCTGGGCAGCTAATCTGCTGATTAAGATATTATAAACATTAACATCATGGTTTTTAGTAAAGTTGCTTTGAGACCATGTATAATATATATATATATATATATATATGAATATATGTGAAAATACATGTATATAAATGTGAAAAGCGTTATATGAATAAAGCTGACTTGATAAAGGCTGTGATAAAAATAAAAAAAACTACATGCATGTGTGGCGGACGGGACGCGCTGATGTCACCGGAACGGGGCGGGGTTGTGGCGGTGACGTCAGCGCGGGGCGCGGCGGCTTTATGTGAGGGAAGACTTGTGCAGGACCTCAGAGCGCGCGTGCACGTGAGCGTGTGAGAAACTTTCGCTGTTGTGTGTTTGTTTGTGTGTGTGTGTGAGTGTGAGTGATTCTCCGGATGATTTCTCTTCATAAAAAGTTTTTCCTCATGGATCCGATCGACAGGTAAGACTGTTGACGCTCACGTGTTGATTATGAGGATTAGAACAGGATGAACCACGAGAATGATTCGTTTCCTTGTTATTGTGTGATTATAATCTTTTAAAGAGCATCACAGAAATGAGGTAAATAAAAATACAGTTCAGCTTAATAATGTCTCAAAAGTTTCATCTGTCAGATTCTGTTTCAAATCCAGCGTCATGTTTCTTCTGTAGAAAGACAAACATAAATAGTGATGAAAGCCAAAATATTAAATGCCGTGGATGAATATTTACTGAGTAATCCACTATTTTTTTTTTACCTGAGATTTAAAGCTAAATTGCAGGTGGGAGAAATGAGTTCAGAAAGATGACTTTATTTTTACACAGAGATTGGGAGGTTTATTAGTAAATTCATTTGACTTTATTTAATCCTTGTTGAATTATGGAGGCAGTTCACAATCGGCGAGACGCACTTCTCATGTTGGCATGCCTGTAACTCAAAAAGTAACTAAGATATCTCAGCATGTTTAGATATTTTGGTATCTTCAGTTTAAAGGCCCTGTATGGTTCAATTACAGATTTATGGAGATCTTAATGCGGCTCCTTGAGTAAACTGGTAAATTGTACACATTTTCAGTGGTCAAAAACCAAATGTGGGTCACTTTTCAAACAGCTGATACGTTTTTCTTTTAAAGAGGAATTATTTATTTCTATCAAAACTACTGTATAGAACATTCCTGTCTGAGTTCCATAAATTTTTTTGCACATTTGGTTTTTGACCACTGAAAATGTGTACAAGAGTGCCTTTTCCCCATTTTTGAACTGTCACCGTTGTCATATAATGAAACAAAGATTGATAAAGTCACAGATTTTACTACTGGATTTAAAAATTAAAATAATGATGCTCCAAATCTCAGGTGAAAATTGTCATTCTGACCGTTCTCTACAAAACAGTGGATTACTCGGTAAATAAACATCTGTGACATTTAATATTTCCAAAATTTGGTTGATTTGACACAGAACGACCCATACAAAGTTGGAACTTTGGTAAATCTTAATTATGACATCATGTAAAGTCACGAGTATTGTATACAAAGTCATAATTCTGATATTAAAAGTTGAAACTATGAGATAAAATGTTGATATTATTACTTTCTATGTCATGCTTGTGACTTTATGTGATACTTATGATTTTTTAAGTCACAGTTTTGACTTTCCATCTCATAAATATAATTTACAAAAGCATGATTTTTTTCTTATGTGGCAGAATGGGCTTCCATAGTGATATCTTGACTTGATGAGTCTTGACTGACGGGCTTTCTTTAGGTTTTATATGATGTGACAGATTTCATATATTCATAATTCTTACAATTATGAGTTTGACCAGGACATGAGTGCTTTTAAAGTTCTCTTTCATAAGCATGAATGGTGTTGACATATAAACATGCTGTTGTTTGTGTTTCTTTTCAGAGGCATGTGAGCGTGTGTTTGCTGTCAGGCTGAAGTCGCTTTGGGTCGTTTTGATGGCCGCCGTTATCTTCGCTCTACTCTGTTTTTTCCCTTCGGTCATCCCGCGAGCCACCCTGGCCCCGCCCACCGACAGCACGCTCCGCCTGCCCGACATCATCATCATCGGCGTGAGGAAGGGCGGAACGCGCGCTCTCATTGAGATGCTGAGCCTTCACAGTGACGTGGTCGCCGCTCAGAACGAGGTTCACTTCTTCGACTGGGACAGTCACTACCAGCGCGGCACGGATTGGTACATCTCTCAGATGCCGTACGCGCGGCCGGGTCAGCTGACGGTGGAGAAGACCCCGGCGTACTTTACCTCCAGCCGGGTCCCCGAGCGCATCCTGCAAACGCAGCCCGACGCGCGGCTGCTGCTGATCGTCCGGGAGCCAACGGAGCGCTTGCTGTCGGATTACACGCAGGTCTTCCACAACCGCCTGGAGAAGCGCAAGCGCCAGCAAACCCTGGAGACGCTGCTGATGCGTAACGGAGAACTCAACCTGGACTACAAGGCCTTGAACCGAAGCCTGTACCATGTGCACCTGCGGCGCTGGCTCGACGTGTTTCCCAGGAGCCGCATGCATCTGGTGGACGGCGACGCGCTCATTCGAGACCCACTGCCGGAGATGAAGAAGGTGGAGGAGTTTCTCCAGCTGGAGCCGCAGATAAACGCCTCCAACTTCTACTTCAACCAAACCAAAGGTTTCTACTGTCTGCGCAACCACCGGCGCGAGCGATGCCTGCACCATTCCAAAGGTCGCAAACATCCTCACGTGGCACCGGAAATCCTGCAGAAACTCTACGACTACTTCCGCGAACCCAACCAGAAGTTCTTCCAGCTGGCCGGAAGGACATTTGACTGGAAGTGAGAAAAAAAAAGTTGAATAAGCTGAAGTCCTGAATGCATAAATATATTAAACAGATCACACTCCTGAAATAACTGGAACATCAGTGACGCCGGGTCAGTGTGTTCGGCTTCAAGCACCACATTTACAGTGTGATGAAGCCCAAGACTTTCAAACTAGAACATGTTATATTCTCATGAAAGTTTATGAAGACAGCTTTTTTGAATCGTTCACTGCAAAAATGATGTTCTTCCTCAGTGTTTCTGCCTTTATTTCCAGTACAAATATCTAAACATTCTTAAATCAAGGTACATTTACTGGAGAAGAAAAATGACTGAAGATATTAAGTCTTGTTTAATGAAAAACAGAAACAAATATCAGGAAAAAAATCTTGCTTTTCTTTTGAATTATTTATTTTTCTGTCCCCATTGACGGATATTTGATCTTGTTTTAAGCACAAACTCACTTCGTTCAGTAAACAAACTTAATATCTTCAGTCATTCTCTTCTCCAGTAAATGTATCTTGATTTAAGAATGTTTAGATATTTGTGTTGAAAATTTATATATATATATATATATATATATATAAGAAAGTCATATTTTGCAGTGTTCACATTGAGATCAGGATGTGAATTGAGTCTGTTTTGATTCTGTGTTGACTAAAGTATTTCAGAGCTGTTAATAAACGTATTCAGATATATGGATATATGCATGTGAAATAAATCTATTTTATATATATTTTATACACACAATATTGAACAATATACTGTTTTCACAGCTGCTAATTTGTTGATTGTGTGTCTTTATATCTGTCACAATTATAGAAATGTTTCTCATTAATTTCATCTCATAGTCTATGTATTCTGTTTATTTCTTGTTTTTTTTTATATGAAGGAATCGTTCATTAATAAAGTTATTTTTGATATGATCTGGTGTACTGTGGTTTCCAGTCTTTTGCTTGTGTGTGTGTGCATTAAGTGAGTGTTAGTTTAGGAAATTCTGATCATATTCGTGTGATGGAGAGTTTGCTGGTCTGTCTTTCGTTTTCTGTGTCTGTGATCATAACATGCCGTTCTCTGAGCTGTTGTGTACAGTGAGCAAAAGCGTAACATGAGAACAACACATAGTTCTGCACTGTTATCTCTGTGAGCGTGCCTGTGTGTGTGAGTGTGTGAGAGTGTGTGATGAACTGAACTCTGCTCGTGAAAACATTATTTAGTTGCTGCAGTGCCGTCAGTTTAATGCAGTGTTTTATTGGCAGGACTGATCAGATTCTTTGGCTCTTCTGGTCTTGTTGGTCTTTTTTCATGTGTTACTTCTCGTCAGCAATTGTGCAACAGTTATTCAGAAATATCGTCTGCATGTGTTTTGAATCCGATGTCAGATCCCGTGACGTTTTTATATTCCGTGGTATTTTGTGTTTGATGTGTTTTTCCTGTGATCAGTCCAGATGAATAAGATTTGCATCTTTACATGATTCACTGTCCATAAACTTGTTCAGTTTGAAGCTCACAGCTGAGATACATTAGTTACCATTGTTCTGTGTGTGTGTGTGTGTGTGTGTGTGTGTGAGACTGAGCATGCTCAGACACACCACAAACGCAGTCATCATCACAGTGACATCAGCAGCTCTGGATGAATGCGGTTTTCCTGCTCATGTTTGTCATCAGGGATCGTTCAGGACATGCTTCCTAAAGCCGCTATCACATGATTCAGCATTAAACACACTCACTGCATTTACACACACATTTATTCATGCATCCAAACACATTTAAACACATTTGATTCCCGTATAGACATTTTTTTGCTTCATTTTGGTTTCATAAAATCATAAAATTACAGATACCACTGAATATCATCATTAACTATATACATAAACAAGTCTTCCCTCCAAGGTGAAAAAAAGTACACTTCCATAATGTACTTAAAGCGTTAGTTCACCCAAAAATGAAAATTCTGTCATTAATTGCTCTCCCTCATGTCGTTCCACACCCGTAAGACCTTCGTTCATCTTCAGAACACAAATTAAGATATTTTTGATGAAATCAGAGAGGTTTATGACTCGTCCATAGACAGCAATATAACAACCACTCGGTGATTCATAACATTAAGGTTGAGCCACTGCAGTCACATGACTGTTTTAACGATTTCTTTAGTACCTTTTTCCTGACCTTGAAAGTGTTGATTATATTGCTGTCTATGGACGAGTCATATACCTCTCGGATTTCATCAAAAATATCTTAATTCAATTCAATTCAATTCACATTTATTTGTATAGCGCTTTTCACAATACATATCGTTTCAAAGCAGCTTCACAGAGAATGCATGTCAACATTACAATTTGGAGAATGCAGTTAGCTAATAATGTAATAATTTAGGCAATTAATATACAATCACTGTTAGCAATTTAATTGAAGGTAGAAGCAAAGAGCTCCTGGAAAAATGAATTACATATTAACAATAATTAGGATATATAGAAATTAATTTGTGTTCTGAAGATGAACGAAGGTCTTACGGGTGTGGAACGACATGAGAGAGAGGAATTAATGACAGAAATTTCATTTTTGGGTGAACTAACCCTTTAAAGTGCTCTATTTTCACGCACTGATTTTGTACTTAATATACTAAAAATTCTTTAGTACTTCTTAAGATAATCTTAAGAACATCTAAGTGTACTCAACTGTGCTATTTTGAGACACCATGAATATGAACTAAAATGTGCTTTTAACATACTATCTGTATTAAAAAATGTATTTAGTTACCACTTGTAGTATACTTATGGGTGTATTTTTAGTATATTAAGTAGAAAATTAGTGCGCAAAAATAGAGCACTTTGAGTACACTATGAAAGTTTACTTTTTTTTCACCTGGGCTATTGTGATGTACACCGGTCATGCATAACATTATGACCACCTTCCTAATATTGTATTGGTCCCCCTTTTTCTGCCAAAACAGCCCTGACCCGTCATGGACTCCTCTAGACCCCTGAAGGTGTGCTGTGGTATCTGGACCAAGATGTTAGCAGCAGATCCTTTAAGTCCTGTAAGTTGCGAGGTGGAGCCTCCATGGATCGGACTTGTTTGTTCAGCACATCCCACAGATGCTCGATTGGATTGAGATCTGGGGAATTTGGAGGCCAAGTCAACACCTCAAACTCGTTGTTGTGCTCCTCAAACCATTCCTGAACCATTTTTGCTTTGTGGCAGGAGCATTATCATGCTGAAAGAGGCCACAGACACCAGGGAATACCGTTTCCATGAAAGGGTGTACATGGTCTGCAACAATGCTTAGGTAGGTGGTACGTGTCAAAGTAACATCCACATGGATGGCAGGACCCAAGGTTTCCCAGCAGAACATTGCCCAAAGCATCACACTGCCTCCGCCGGCTTGCCTTCTTCCCATAGTGCATCCTGGTGCCATGTGTTCCCCAGGTAAGAGACGCACACGCACCCGGCCATCCACGTGATGTAAAAGAAAACATGATTCATCAGACCAGGCCACCTTCTTCCATTGCTCCGTGGTCCAGTTCTGATGCTCACATGTCCACTGTTGGCTCTTTCGGCGGTGGACAGGGGTCAGCATGGGCACCCTGACTGGTCTGCAGCTATGCAGCTCCATACGCAACAAACTGATGCACTGTGTATTCTGACACCTTTCTATCAGAACCAGCATTAACTTCTTGAGCAATTTGAGCTACAGCAGCTCATCTGTTGGATCGGACCACACGGGTCAGCCTTCGCTCCCCACGTGCATCAATGAGCTTTGACCCTGTTGCCGGTTCAACACTGTTCCTTCCTTGGACCACTTTATGTAATGGGTGGAGCTTGACATCCAGCCACACCCTAACTATGCCCATAAGCCTATCCCTAAACCTAATCAGGTCAAGCTCCACCCATTACGAGCTGGACATACTTGGCTCTGCAGTGAGCAGCAGTTGGCTTCTGGAACAAGAATAAAAGAAGGGCGGGACTTGATTTTGTCCATGAGGAATTGATTGGATGTGGGCGTGGCACTCAAAAGGGGGCTGGACTGAATGCCAGTTTGCAGTGGATTGTAAGAAAGGGGCGGAGTTTAAGAAGATTAAATGTGTGAAGAACTCCTGCATACAGAAGATCCAGTAATTAAACATTACGAGGTCAAATTGTCAGCTTGTTTTCTTTCAGTAAGCTGACTTCAGTTGAATCCGATTGATCGTAGACCTCACTGATCGAGTTCATGAACCTTGAGGCCTACGATCAGTCAGAAACACAAAACCTGTGCCAACTGAAAGAAAACAAAGATTGAACCCAATATTTGGTGATAATATAAGATAATGAGAGACTCTCAAGAACACCAAAGTAGGTAAATGATTCTCACATATATTGAAAATTATTATTTTTTTTTTGGCTGAACCTTTTTTGTCACAGATCTTATGATTGTCAGATTGTTCAGGTTTATTTGTGTCACATCATTCAACAGCAGAACCACAAACATCACGGTTGTTACACCAAATTATAAGAATCACTGATAAATTCAGCTGTGTGTGTGTGTGTGTGTGTGAGCTTCTCTAAATGTGTGCGCATTTCTGAGTGTGTGCGTCTCGAAATGTGTGTGTGCGTGAGTGTGTGTATGTATGTGGTCTGTGCGTGTGTTTCAAGAAATAGATCAGTAGGAAATGATCACTTCCTGTACGGCTTCTCATATCAAGAGAGTGTGTGTGATCATCATCAGAGGATTGGCTGATGTTAATCTCACACAGGAAGTTTAACTCTGAGGGGGGCGTCGCTGCAAAATAACTGTCAATCATTCACACACACACATACACACACACGCGCCGCTGGAGCTCGGCAAACCCTTCCCGCTATTCACCAGATGAAGGTAAGATGTTTTCCAGTCATTCAGAGCAGCTTTGAAAGTTTTGACAGTTGTATGAAAGTCTGATCATGAAGCTCCAGACGTGTGGAATATATTTAAGGACAGTTATCAGATCAGAACAAAGACAAGAAAAAATAATTATTTATGATTGAATATAAATCTGCAAACACTCTTAAAAAATAAAGGTTCTTTATTGACATTGATGGTTTCATGAGGAACATTTAACATCCACAGAATCTTTCCATTTCACAAAAGCTTCTTCACATTAAACTGTTCTTTATTTTTAAGAGTGTATTCAGAAGATTTTGAGTGTTTGAGCGCTCTGATCCAAAACTACTGCAAACTGTCAATCATAAATGATTTCAGATCACAGAAATGAAACTGCCGACAGTTTCGTTCTGTTCGGACGCTGTTAAGTGAGATATCTGTGAAGTTTGATGACTGCCGCTATCATCGCTCTTTGAGTGTCCATTTACTCATAAAGACATGTGCGGAAAACAGGCGGTGTACAGTACTGACTGAGCAGTGCTTACAGGTCATGTGTCTCACACACATTAAGTGTTGATGAATCCAAAAAACTTAAATCACTGCAGGAGTGAAATATGTGAGGAATCACTTCACTGGAATATCAAAATCATTCCATATTTTCATATAAAGCTGCAGAATGACGCATGTGAACAGATTCGGCTCTGATCCCCTCTCGACTCGGAGCAGGAACAATCGGTGGAGATGTACTGCAAAAATGATGTTTTTCCTCAGTATTTTTGTATTTAAGTCTATAAACATTCTTAAATCATTGTAAATACATTTACTGGAGAAGCAAAATGACTTCAGAGCATAAAACAAGAACAAATATCTGCCAACAGGGTCAGAAAAATGAACTTTGTGAAGTTGAACTTGAAAGTTTTTCTGGCAGATATTTGTTCTTGTTTTAATATCTTCAGTCATTTAGTTTCTCCAGTAAATGTATCTTGATTTAAGAATGTTTAGATATTTGTGCTGAAAAACAAAACAGAAACACTGAGGAAGAACTTTTTTGTTGTTGTTGTTTTTGTAGTGTACAGTATATTACACTGTGATTGACAGAATTAGATGAATCACATTTGTTAATCTCAAATAATATACTGATGTTTCTGTTCTATCACTGTTGGGCCTTCGAGCAAAACAACTAAACCAGACTCAGGTTTTTAAGTTAAAAGGGCTTTCCGGCGAGAATGTTTGTCACTGAAATACACTTTCCGGTGTAAAAGGCTCCATTTATAATGGCAGCGGTATCACTTTAAAAATCCTTTCAACTTAAGTGTGTGTGTGCTGTTTAGTCAACTTGAAATGTGAAGTTGCATTAAGTGACGACTTGGATAGCCTATTTGAGTTACTCAAGTTAAACGTGTGGTAGCTAATTGCAACAGTTATTAATAATAATAATTAAGTCAAGTGTCTACACTTAAAGCGAAGCAAACTGATCCTACTATAATCGATGTTGTCTACACTGGAAGCGTCACTTTTAGCGCGAGTCGCCGCCATTACACGGATGGCACGTTCTATTTTAGCTGTACTAAACGCGCATGCGCAACTTTTGAACGAATGGAATTGACGCTTCCAGTGTAGACAGCAGCGCGACGCGTCAACGGACCTTTCTAGTGTAGACGCCTTTGAAAAAGTCTTTCTTCTTTTCTAGGTAATCTGCATTTTTCTTAAACTTCCTGATTGTGGATAGTTGAGAGACGGAATGACAGAATACAACAAATGCATTATTGATTTGATATTGATTTGTTTATTCTTGTGGAATTATATGGTGTAGAATGTCTAAGTTGATTCATCATAGGCACATTATTTGCTAAATAACGACTGAAGAGATTCGAGCTGTAACTAATGTAAATGAGCTCAGGCCTTGTTTAGCATGTAGAGCACATGACAGGTCACATGACACACTGAAATCACTGGACACATACAATACACTAAAATCTATAAATAAATGAATAATTGTAAGTTATGACAGATGAATGAACTTTTAAACATGCGAGATGTTTCAGAAATCTAATAAAACAAACATATTTCAGTGCCAGTTGATATAGAAAAACATAAATTTGACATTTGACTTTGATTTTAATACCACGTCTAAACATTTCTGAATTTGACATAATCTGACATTAATGTACTAAAACCAAACGTGCTTTTATGTAATTGAAGCTGTTCTCAGATCAGCGTGAAAGTGTTTGATTGTCAGCTGTGGATCTGACAAACAGGAAGCAGCAGGAGGTGGCAGGAAACCATAAAGAGATTCACGCTATAATTAGCAGTGTGGACATGTGCAGCGTTCAGAACACATCTGAGCCATGTCGAGTGTTAAATCAAGCATTTAAAACATGATTTGATCATGACACAGCTCATTTGAGCTTGATAACATCAGTCACGGTCAGCAGTGATGTCAGATGAAGCGGAAGTTCACAAGAGATTGTGGAATATTGCAGAGAATATGAATTATATTGTCAATTTTGGAGGGCTGTTGAGATGAGGTCATTTACATTTATAGCTAAAGAGGAAACACCCTGAGCCAGTTAAAGCGCTTGTTCTTGTAGATCACTTTGGACAGAAGCATCTAATAATAATATCTTCAGTCATTTCTCTTCTCCAGTAAATGTATCTTGATTTAAGAATGTTTAGATATTTGTGCTGGAAAACAAGACAGAAACACTGAGGAAGAACATCATTTTTTGCAGTGATGTGTGTGTGCAGGAGCTCGTGTTCGTGATGATGCATCTCCATTAATGATGGTGAGAGATTGACTCGTTCATTTCATCATCAGCTTCATTCGTTTACACTCAGACTCTGCTGAGAATGTGACTGATCTGTAATGAATCGATGTTCAGATGTGTGTTTGATTTCTCAGGATGACATGAATCGAAGAGAGCGGATCAGACACGCACACAGACACCTGGATGAAGGTTGGTACAGTATGAGCCGGCCAAAGTCAGTCAATCAATCACATTCACAGCATTTAGTGTGTCTGACATGCTGAGACAAACCAATAAACACTATTTTATATGAAATAAATAGATTTTTTCAGCTGCTGCCAATCATATTAATTAACAATAACAATCACTAGATAAACACAAGAGATGTACAGTCCATAAACACACACGCAAGTCTGAGTGATGAATGAATATTAATGTTTGAGCTGAAATTATCTTCATCTCATCTTTTTTATGTCCCCATCTAGTGACACAGATCAGTCAGTGCAACTCAAACACATTACTAGATTAACACATTCAGGACAAACTAAATGTTGGCTTGAGAAAGCCTGGCCAAAAAGTTTGTAGTAGTTTTAAAAGCTTTGAGTTTGAAACAGTTTTAAGTTTTAAAAGCTTTGAGTTTGAAAAAGTTTTAAGTTTGAAAAGCTTTAAGTTTGAAACAGTTTTAAATTTGAAAAGCTTTGAGTTTGAAAAAGTTTGAAAAGCTTTGAGTTTGAAACAGTTTTAAGTTTTAAAAGCTTTAAGTTTGAAACAGTTTTAAATTTGAAAAGCTTTGAGTTTGAAATAGTTTGAAAAGCTTTGAGTTTGAAATAGTTTTAAGTTTTAAAAGCTTTAAGTTTGAAACAGTTTTAAATTTGAAAAGCTTTGAGTTTGAAATAGTTTGAAAAGTTTGAAAAGCTTTGAGTTTGAAATAGTTTTAAGTTTTAAAAGCTTTAAGTTTGAAACAGTTTTAAATTTGAAAAGCTTTGAGTTTGAAAAAGTTTGAAAAGCTTTGAGTTTGAAAAAGTTTGAAAAGCTTTGAGTTTGAAACAGTTTTAAGTTTTAAAAGCTTTGAGTTTGAAACAGTTTTAAGTTTGAAAAGCTTTAAGTTTGAAACAGTTTTAAGTTTGAAAAGCTCATGTCATCAAGTCAAATCATCATGTGTGATTGTGTTTGATTAATAATGTGCAGTCTTCTATTAACTTAGGACTTACGTCCGATTGAGTCAGCTGCTTGAGGGTTTTTTAGCATATTTAAATGTGTGTGTGTTTGTTTTACAGACAGCTGTCCTGCTGAACGAGCCACTAAAAGTCACATCAGCACAGCAGTAAGTGTGTGTTTGGTGTCCGTGATTGTGTTTTGTGTTGTATGGGCTGAATTGTGTACAGATGTGTTTGTGTCTGCAGGATGTTGTGCATGTTCCTCCTCCTCGACCTCTGCGTGTTCAGCCAGGTGAGCAACAACACAACACAACACAACACACACCTGCCTGCTGTTAGAGATGGGCAGTATTTCAATTAAATGTATTTAAAATTATTTAATTTACGGCTGACAAAAACATCACGTTCACTTCTGCTATTGTTGTCTGTGTAACGTGTTAAAATATTTAATGCCACTAACACAGGATATGTTTTTTGTAATTTGTTTATTTGTTCTTTTTTATTACTGTTTACTTGTCTTTAAAAATGTTTGAACTTTGTATTAGTTAGGCTAGTAGTTTTTTTGTGGTATAAAAATTGAAATTGTGAAATTTCACTGGTACGTAAAATGTTGGTGTCATAAAAACATTATTTATAAAAATACAAGGATACATGGGTCAAAAACATTGAAAACAATAACTAAATGTGATGTTTGTCACAAATTAGCTCAAAGCTGTTAATTATAAATATTTGGATCAGTTAATAGAATTAACTTAATGTAGCTGAATTAATATTACAATCAATTAATCTGTTCGTCCAGCGAACACTCCATATTGATCATCTATCAACCCTCAGAAAGGATATTTCTGAGGGTAAAATAACTCTTTCTTTGCATGTAGCTGTGATCGCATCGTTAAAGTGATGTTTTACAAGCAGAATCAAACTCACATGAATGTGCACAAAGGTTTTATTTAACTAAATCACGAA
>NC_067233.1:20912570-21075070 GCF_019924925.1 Ctenopharyngodon idella | reverse complement strand
GCAGCATCACGAGTGGCCGCCAGTGAGAGGAGAAACCGGCGGCAGCTTCACCTGTCACAGTAAACCTGCGCAGGTACGGCACGTTACACACTCGCTCCTGTGTCCTGACGTTAGGGTTCGACGGGGCTACAGGTGCACCTTATGGAAAATAGTGTATTATTGCAGAAAGACGTATGTTTTTATTGAACATTGATGGAGCAACAGATTTTGTGGGAAAATAAATCCTTAATGTGTTGTGTTTGTTTAAAACTTTTTTCTCAGAATTACAAGTTTATATCTTGCAATTGAAGAAAGTCAGAATTACCAGAAAAAAGTCCAAATTGTGAGATAAAGTCGCAGTTACCTTCTTAATTTTTTTTTATTCTGTGGTGGAAACAAACTTCCATATTCACAAACTCTTTAACTCTTGAAATATGTTTTGCATAATAGTTCATTCTAGTTCGTAACAATGACTTCAGCAAAGTATGCACTCTTGTCTATTTTGTTAAATAAAATAATTACAATTTTTTTAAGCCATTAAAAATAATTTTAAAAAAGTAAAGATTCTGAAAGCTTTAAAGGATATCCAATAATAATTGAATATGGCTTTACATTAGTAACAATAAATATGATATGATTAACAGAGTATTTTTAAATATGATAAATATGGTGATTGATTATCTCTAAGTAACCCAACTTAATAAATCATATTGACCATGTGACTCCCACCATGTCAATAAATGGAAAAGTCAGCCAGTTATTTATTATTATCATCAATTATTGTGACTTTAGCAACGGCAGGGGCGATTTTTACCCCAAATATAGTTTTTGAAAAACTGATTAATTACCTTGAACAAAACTGAAATTCATTTACAATTTTAATTTAATTTCAAGTAAGAATTTTTATAGTTTTGTGTTGTAACAGATTATCGACAGGAAAAAAAGTAGGGCGGGAATCTGGTTAAATCTGCTGGTTATTGATTGCATGTGGGCGTGGCACTCAGTGGGGGCGGAGCTGAATGTGAGCTTGCAGACAGCTGTGGGTGGGGTTTAAGCTCACTTAAATGATTGGAGAATTCCTGACTAGAGAGAAGACTGACATTTCACTGGAAGATACAGTTATGATATTTTGATTAAAGGTCAAATTGGTAAAAAAAACATCATAACATTAACAAGAAAATATATACTGTGAATTTCCATTTAATGTCATCTGTCCTGCAGGGATTGGAGGAGCAGAACTGGTATGTTGGAGCGGTTGGTCGCGTGGAGGCTGAACACGCTCTTCATCTGGTCAACCGGGTAAAAACACCTCCAAAATTATGACATTGTATTTCGAGAACTATTTAGCAGATAACCGTTAAACTCAGAAATCAAACATATGTCTGTTTATATAAATACTGAGACAATATGAGCAGAATCAATTGACTTTTTCCCCACAGGAAGGAGCTTTCCTAGTGCGCGACTGCTCAAAGAACACTACCTACGAGCCCTTGGTCCTCGCCGTGTTTTACGACAAAAGAGTTTTTAACATTCAGATCCGCTTCAGTGAGGAAATCAGCAAATACACTCTGGGAACGGGACTCAGAACCAACGACGTGAGTAGCTGCCGAACTCAGTGTTACGACGGAGCGGAGACGGTGCCTCATCTCTCGTGTCTTGTGTCTTTCAGAGGTTCGATTCGGTCACTGACATCATCAAGTTCCACTCCATTTTTCCCATCGTTCTCATTGACGGACGCAAAACTTCTGGAGCGACCAATCAGAAGAGACAGTGTGTCCTGATGTACCCAATCACAAAGCAGGACCTGACGGAGCTGCTGACTTGAGCAAATACATCATACTGCAATATCTACAGGACTTTTAACTGACCTTTTAACTTTATAAGAGTACAAATCAAAAGTAAAGAGCATGGATGTGAATTAATGACAAAAGTCTCTAAAACAAAAAAGCATGCTAATTGACAAAAAAAAAATGCATTTTAATGCACTGTACTGTCAGGGCTTCAACATGGATAATGTAAACATACATCAGCCCTGAAAATACAATCACTGAAATACAAGCACTGTTTATGCAATGCATGTGATTTCAATTAGTACAATTCAACATGCTTTTTGTTTCAGACATTTGTCATTAATTTACTTCCATACAACATATAAAAAATCATTCATTTAATAACGTGACTCAGTGCGTTTACATGTGCAGTTGTAGTCGAGCTCCAGTGGAATATCTGAAGGATTAAATACACGACTCATGATCTGTCATTCAGAGCGTGTTTCTGATTAACTTGTATATGTGCTCAATCCCACTTAGGAAAAAAACATATTTATATGACATTTTAAAGACAAATTACTGCTTTAGTCCGACTGAACTCACTGTGAACACACTGAGTGTTTGGATGAATGCAGATGCACACAACAACTGTTTTTGCATATGCTTTTAATCCATTTAAATTTTCATTTAATCACACTTTACATTGTTTGGCCTTTATGAATAATTTAAAAATAGATATTACGCTTCTGAAGCCTTGAAACAATATTCAGCACATAAAACTCATGACATATTTAGTTTCTTCTTGAACAGTTTGACTTTAAAAACAGACAGATGCCCTAAAATGCAACAGATAAGCTGTAACTTTACACAACTTTAATGGTAATAAAAGGAAACGGAGCATTTACTGGTTTGATCATTTGAGGTAGATTTAAAAAGGGTTTTAGGAAGTTAAACACCAGACTTTAATGAGCGTACATTTTACAAAAGGAACATTGTGTATGATGTACAAACTACGACAAGTGAGCACTGAAATACTGAGACAATATACGCAAACATTTTTAAAAATTTGTTTGCAGAAACACTTTAATTTACGTCATATGTTTGGATTTCACAAAAGGCAAAGCCTCTGTGCCAGAGTTTTGTGGATTTGGCCAAACATCACTTCAGAAAAGAGTCACATCAACATATAATGACAGTAAAACGGCAAGAAATGAACATCTGTGAAACTCGAAACATATGACATATACAGATGTGACTTGTATTTGAAATGAGCCTGTACAATCATGACAAATGAACACAGAACATCCTAAAACAGACATCAGTGTTGTTTAAAACCTCTTTGTTTCAGAGTTATGACCTCCTCGATTATAACATCTACATATTGGCACAGGTTAAGTTGTACAGTTTCAAGAAAAAGAATCTATATGAAGATGTTTGTCATTGCAGCTGTCAAGTGGGACAGGGAAGGAATGTTGGAAAAGTTATATTTATTCCCAACTAGATATAACTAGTGTAGCTCAAATATGGTCAGTCTAATTGCAAACTATTTGCTGAAATGTTTATCAGTGTATAAATACCAATGTCCACCAACCAGGGAGTTTCATTTACCATTAAACTTCAAAATGATCTCACACAGGGTCAGGTTTCTCTAAAAGTGCACCATTCTAAAAATCTGATACAACCATGAAATATCACGAAGGGACAGTAGCTGTTTTTCACGAGAGATATTGGTCCGAGACTCCATTGAGGACCAACTCGATCACCTGATACTTCTCTCCGTGAACTTTCTTGAGTTTCATCTTGAGTGAAGGCTGTTTCCTCACAGGTTCATGATCCACTGAGCGTATCCATTTATAGTTCTTCAGCGTTTGGACGCCAACATTGACTGTCTGAACTAAAGGATTCGGATGGTTCAGAACCACAACCGGCTGGTTCGGACCAGGAAGCTTGACAAGCTGATCCTCTTTCTGAGGAGTTAACCTCAGTTCTTTATGACGGGGAAGGCCCATCTCAACCGACGATGACAACCGATGTTTTTTGGCTTTTCTCTTTTCTTTTTTATGTTTTTTACGTGGCGGCGAGTCTTGCTTCTTCTCTTCACTTTCACGAAAGTCTCTCTTTAGGATCAGCTTGATGGCTACTTGAGGACCACCAGACACGTTCTGCTCGCTTAACGTACAGCAGAGAACCGGTCGCGCCGTCAAACTCTCCTCTCGTGTTGGTGCTTCTGGAAGCTTCTTAGAGGGTTCCACCAAAGAACTCGGAATCCTGACTAAAGCTACTTTTGGATACATGAGGGAAGCACAGGAACTGTGTTGCCGGCAATCCAAGTTCCTTCCAGACTCACGTTCAAAAGCTCCCTTGTTTTGATGTGAAATTTTGTCCTTGTCTGATGGGACGATGCTCTGGGTTGGCATAACCAATGGTTGAGACAAATTTGGAGCTTGTTTTAAGTGACTT
Organism: Ctenopharyngodon idella; assembly: GCF_019924925.1. Lineage (NCBI taxonomy): Eukaryota > Metazoa > Chordata > Actinopteri > Cypriniformes > Xenocyprididae > Ctenopharyngodon > Ctenopharyngodon idella. The sequence goes on along the minus strand of NC_067233.1, from coordinate 21,070,862 downwards.
GTGTTTAAAGTATTTCCAACTGGTGTTTTCACTTGTCCACGAGTCTTAGATATTGTAGAGCCTTCAGTATTCTCATCCTCTGTCTTAGTTTCTTTGAGGCACAAAGAAGCATCTTTGTGTTTCTCCTCAGGCTCCTCCTCCTTTTTAATCAGAAAACTACAGACCAGCGATTGCTTTGCACTTCCCACATCGTCCTTTGGCTCCTTGCTTTGTGTTGACGTAGGTGTAGGACAGAGAGAGAAAACCGATGAGATCACAGGAAGGCCTTCAGAACTCAATTCTGGAACCTGGAGCGTGGCGATGTCGTGAGCTGCCACTGAGCGCTTGGTCCCTGGATCTTTGGTATTCAGGTTAAGTTTGTTCCTGGTAGATGTCTCTGAAGAACACTGTGGTTTGTGTACTGAATTTATGATACTCTGGACATCAGTGGATGCTGAAGGCTGCTGCTGTTTGACCTTGTGAGATGTTGAAGATGTGGACGAGCTGACTGGACTCCCTTTGGCAGCAACTTGACATTTGAAGGACAATTTGCCTCCAGTAGTGACTGGTGAAGGTCTATCCTCAGTGCTCCTCTGTTCTTGCGGGACTCCATTTGGAGGGATCAACCGTAGCTCCAGCTCCCGAGTCCCATTGACGTTTTTCACCTCAACCAATTCCACCAAACACCCAGCAGGAATATTGATTTCCTCTGGACAGGACACTGTCAAAGGCTTGTTGTGTTGAATTGGCTGGTTCAAAGGTGCTAACAGTTCCACTTGGACACTGGATAATGGACTTGATGCCTCAGCTGATGATCCTACAAGTATTCTGGAGTTTGTCTTTGCCTGATTGCCGGAGTGCAGTGGACTTCTGATTGGACCACTGGGATTTGTACTCGTTTTCAGCGTCGTAACACTAATCCCTGTTGTGGACTGACTAGCCCTCTGATCCATTTGGACATTGTGGACATTGCTCTTGGAAAACGGCATGCTAAGCAGTGTTCTGAGCGGGGTGTTACTTTCAACAGGTGGTCGGACCTGGACTCTGGGAATGGCTCTCAAATGCACAGCCTTTTCAGGGACTCCAACCCTCGGGCTTTGCCGTAGTGGTGTTGTAGAACTAACCTGGACTCTTGAGAATGAGACTTTCGGAATTGGCTTTTCTGAAATGGTTCTTTTAATAGCCACCATACTTTGACCATCGGCACTTTGCAGAGAGTTTGATAGGTTACCGTTTTCCTCCCGGGATCTTAGAACCACTTGCGGCAGTTTGCCTAATGAGTAACCTACGCTTGGAACAGCACTGGTGAACGGTGTCTTAGAAACTGGAACAATGGCTGTTGTATTGGAGACACATGGCGTTGTCATACTGAAGGACACACGAGCACGATTACTGCTAGCTTGGCTCGCTGCTTTACCAGTAGTAGATGATTTGTTGATTCTGGACTGACTTCCACTTGGGTGTTCGGCTTGGGAATTGGGAATTGCACACTGGTTGTTTCCTTCAGGCCAACCTGATATCCCGAGAGTTTCAGGGACGGTTGGGGTGGACAAAGTAAAATCAGTTATGAAGCCTTCTTCTGCATGTCTCTTGTGTATACGAAGAATATGCTTCACCATGTAATCTCTCCGCACCGCTCCATACGAGCAGAAGCTGCACCTGTATGGGTACGAGCCAGTATGTGAGACGATGTGTTTCTGAGACTCTGTTTTAGAATAGGAAACATAGCTGCAGAGCGCACAGGAGAAAGTCATCTCTTTATGATGGGATACGTGCCTCTCAAACAGGTCAGTGTCCTTTGTTGAAAATCGACATTTTGCACAGCACAGGCGATCAATGTCTTTTTTAGGTATAGCACTGTCCTTGCTGCTCATAAATGACATGAAACTCTGTTGTGAACGCATGGTCAACACATCAGGTAAACAATATATATTAGACAATAAGCAATCCACACTGGCTGTTTCTTGACAAGTAAAGATCCCTTCCTTTAGGCTCAGAGGGTTGAAGGTATGCCGTTAGTTTGTACCTGCACAATGGGGGGAAAAAGAGTGTTTTAGGAAATTAGAAAAATACATTTCATAAGGTATCAATAAACAGCATCTGATTAACATAAAACAAACTTTTATTGGTTATGATGTACAACAACACTTCTACAGAGATCTAAAGGCAGTGATATACTCAAGGGGAAGTTCTTTGCTTGGTGGTAAAAAGAAGTTCTAAATAGGTCTATCTAGCGACATGGATATTTTTGCATGAGCTCAGAAATTTGGCCCTCCAGTCAAGTTATGTTTTACAGTTTTACAGTGTTAAACATGAAAAACAGTGTCAATGTCGTTTTCAGTTTGAATTATACAGCTTCAGTTTCTACTATAAAACGGCTCTCCAGTGTGTTCATGTTTTTGTTCGTGGACGTCTGGCCACGAAGAAATAAACCAGAGAAGATTTACAAATTAAAGAGGGCAGAGCCTCAGAGCCACACCCACCTATTATATCAGCATGGACCAATGGTAGTTCATGGTGTTTAGCATAAACTCCAAAAGGAAATTTGTTTTGGCCTGATTTTGTTTGAAATTACATCACGCAATACCATTATTAGATTTCGCTTGAAGTACATCTGGCCCTTAATGTACAACCTTTTCAGCTATAAATTCTTTGTACTGAAACCAACAACAACACTGTTCACGTTTTCAAATTAAAACTCTGGCTAAGTAAATTCATGTTCAAATCACTACTGCATCTAGAAACCACTAAAACAACCAAACCTCAGCGGGCTGATAACCACCCAGAACTGTCAAGCACGGTGTGCCAGAATTTGCATGGGTAATAATGTTATACAGTGATAGGACGTGGTCTAAAAAATTGCCCAGTGGCCAGTTTTGGTTCAACATGTCAAACTCTCCAACACCACCATCAATTTCACTTTTTTAAAGCGAGCTTTGAATCTTTAAGTATAGGAATTCTTTGTCCTCCAATTTGTGCAGAAGAGTTGCATTCATCACATTTGAAAGGTTTTTTTTTTTTTTTTGCTTAAAAATTTTCTTCACTAAATCTGCTGAACAATAGTGACTAAACGAATCTTTGACATTCAAAACTGTTCCCCAATGACAAGCTCAAGTGCTTCTTAACCATTATTACTTTAAGCAATAATTTTATATACAAATCCAATGTGAAACTGACCTTTTAATTGACTGTAAAATCATATACAATAAGAAATTAGTTAGATAAATAAAGTAGTGCCAATCAGCTCCTCACTGCAAGAATTCAGTCAATGTTCTTAATTCAGCTTTTCAAATGATTGGCAATTTCTGGTTAAAATCACAAGCACTACATTGCTTATATAGTTTTAATCATAATTACTAGTTAAGTTAGTGGTATTAATGACAGTAATAAAGTAAAAAATGCTGCTTGAACTGCAACTTCACTACAAAATCACTTAATGTGTAGTGCAGTCAATGCAATAAATCAGTTTCATTTTCAGGTATCATAATTGTTTAATTTTTTGGCTCACAAATTTGCTCTAATATTCACTAAATTTGGGTCAATCAGTCTTAAGGCTATGCTGAACAGTACTGCCTAAATGAATATCAGATATTCAAAACTCTTCACTAATGACACTTTAAACAACCATTTTATATACAAAATCCAGTGTGAAATTGACTTTTTCATAGATACTTCTGACTGTAAAATCAGATGTAAATACAATACTTAAAATAAAGCAGTACCAATCAGCCCTCACTGCATGAATACAGTCAATGTTCTTGATTAAACTTTTCAAATGTGTGTCAGATTCTGGTTAAAATCACAAACACAATTGAGCTACAACTTACAAACTACACTTATTAATGTGTAACAGTGCAATCAATCCAATAAATCACTTTGAGCTTTGTTGTTTATTTTCTCAACACTGTAAAACACATTTAATATAGAGTGAATCGTGCAATTCCTGGGGAAAGAAAGCATGAGGAGCCAGGGAGAAAAAGAAGGATTTCTTTCACAAAAGAAGCAGTACAGATTATGAGGGCTTAATTGCAGTTTACATTTAAAATTCATTCATATCTAAATGAGCATCTAACGGCTCTGCGGATCTGTTCTCTCTCAGAAGAGGAGAGGGGAGGAGACTCGTGTGCTGCCTGGAAAACTGCACACATGAAATCCTCATTTCCCCAAAGGGTATCTAAACAAAACAAGCATTCACGCATTTCATGCGTGCCTAAGTGTTGCGTGTGCTCGTCATGAGCCGAACCCCGCACGCGGCCGCTGTGACGCGCGTGCACCAGGCGAAAAACAACGATGCTTTAAAACACTAACCTTGCGTTAGAACTCTCATCCTCTTCTCAAAAGAGCGAATGGTGCGTTAAATGTGTCCATTGATCAACATTTTCTCGTCTGCGTCGCATGCATTGTTTGCTTTCCACCGCTGTGACCGCGCAGATTGTGAGTGTGGGTGCGGGTGCACTGAGCGCGTGATGTGACGCGCTCTTCTGATTGGCTGCTGGCTGCAGTAGAACTCTACAGCTCACGCGGGCACCCGCATTTCTGAATGCCAGAAAAACATTTGGTTCAAAAACATGTGCTTACTCGCACTTAACGGTGATTTACGATAGGAAAGGGATCTTAGAGCATTTGTTCTCGTGAAGTACAGTCTGGTTTAGCCAGTAGATTCATCATCATTGAAGTTGCTCGACTTTTTTTCTTTTGCATAACATCAACCAAGATGGCGTTCGTGTGTTTACAGGAAAAAAGGCTGTTTTGTGTGAAACTAGTACACCATCTCGAATTCGCATGTTTACAGAACAAACTTCAGATCTTCTGATGGTTTTTATATACTGGTCCATAATATATAACACACAAGATTTATCTGTGCATATAATGCTTTATGTTCCTTAATCTTTAATCAAAATAACGACCTCCCTCTTCCAGCGACATCTCTTCAATTCTTTGATGACGTGGTTACTGGCGTGAGGGCGGGGCAACCTGTCACTCACATGTGAGCCACCAATAGCAAACCATCCAATCAATTGCTCTACTGTCAGTGTTGCAATAAGTGTTTTATTTTATTAATTTATTACATAAATTATCTATTTTATTTATTTATTATATAATAGTAATGCTAATTAAGTGACTGCACTGTAAAGTTTGAAGCACTAAATCATCTTTAATATTTCAGCTATGACACAGATGAGATAAGCGTAAAGATGATCCAGCTGGTTAAAATAAACTAAAGCAGTCACATGCTCATAAACACCATTTCCTTTTTTATTGCAATGATTCATCATATGCAGTGAGAAGGAAATAATGCGCAGTGTGTTCAGGGAGCCAAGCAGTTTATTTTGCAATAAGGATCAGCTGAATGTACGTTATCCCACTTATGGCTGCTAATACCACATAAATACATGGCCTTAAGATATTGACTTTTTTAAGGGAGGGTTGCAACCAAACAATAATAATAATATGTAGCTAAGCATGTACTGTAGCATACCTTATACATGGCTTTATATAACACGTTGAGGGATTGATTATCTTTTGGTAAATATAGATGATAAATATGTTTACATTAATTTTAATGGTTTATAGTCATAAACATCATCATTATGCATTTTCTCCAGTTACACGTCACTTCCTTACGGGCGTGTGCGCGCAGGTCTGATCGAGCCCGAACCGTCTTTACTATATATGGGCAAAGCCGAGCCGCCCGCGCGCCGCCGTCTCTTCCGCGTTCAGCGATCAGCCGGTGACGGAAGCGCACAGATCCGGACGGGACCGTTCAACTGCGCTCGGACATATAGTCAGTTATTCATTCATTCACCGGAGGGAAATAAAGCCGATATGTCGTACGAGCTGAGTAAGTCCCGAGTCTTTGTCTGTCTGCGCACTGCGCGTTTGAGTGTGTGTGTGTCTGTGTGTGTGAGAGAGAGAGAGAGAGAGAGTGTGTGTGTCATTGGCCTGTTTCACTCTGCTTAATATACATATACCATGTTTCTCCAACGAATACCATGGTGATGATATGGTGGTAAATACCATCCAGGAACGTGTTGTTGTATTGGGAGGTTTTTGTGAACGTGTCTGAGTTTAAAGTGTGTATATTCATCTCGATATGCAGAGCTGACTGTACGTCTATGATCTAACGTTATATCTCTGCCTGAAGAGTGCAAAAATATGATTGTGTGACAAGATCCAAACATTGATTTTTGTGTTTGAGCATCATGATCAGCTCGACGTTGAGTCAACCAATGGCGCGTGTTTGGGGCGGGACTATCTGTTTGCCCGACCAATGGCAGATGGGGTGTGTTTGAAAACGGTCGTTATTTTTGCAGTTCTGATTGGGGCGTGATTCACAAAACATTCTTTACCTGTTAACGGTCGCCCTCCTCCTGAGATCTGAGCTTAAGTGATTGCGATCCATAAAAGCTTTATTTAAAGAAGTGAAAGCATTTCAAAATATGAAAGCATAAAAACGTTATAAAAGTTTGTTTAGTAGTTCAGCACATTTGTTTTACAGTAAACATTTTTGTTTTATACAAAATATATATTTCACAAAATAATTTTCTAATTTCACTGCCAGAACTCAAAAAAGCGATTTGTCTATCCAAATTTGAAGTTTATATCACAAAAATTGAGCCACTAAAAGTGTTTAAAGTACCGTTTCTATGGTAACGCAACGTCTAATTTTAAAACGGTTTTCACAGAATGAATTTTGAGTGTTTAAGATTTCGGACGATACATAATTTATGATGATTACTAACATATGTGATAGGGCGGGAAAAAGGCATTAAAAAGCGCGGCAAGTTGGGAAACTGTCGGTTAAAGGGTTAGTTCACCCAAAAAGAAAATGATGTTATTTATTACTCACCTTCATGTCGTTCCACACCCGTAAGACCTTCGTTAATCTTCGGAACACAAATTAAGATATTTTTGATGAAATCCGATGGCTCAGTGAGGCCTGCATAGCCAGCAATGACATTTCCTCTCTCAAGATCCATTAATGTACTAAAAACATATTTAAATCAGTTCATGTGAGTACAGTGGTTCAATATTAATATTATAAAGCCACGAGAATATTTTTGGTGCGCCAAAAAAATAATAACGACTTATTTAGTGATGGCCGATTTCAAAACAGTGCTTCATGAAGCTTCGGATCGTAATGAATCAGCGTATCGAATCAGCGGTTCGGAGCGCCAAAGTCACATGATTTCAGCAGTTTGGCGGTTTGAAACGCGATCCGAACCACTGATTCGACACAAAAGATTCAAAACGCTCCGAATTTACCTAAGGGTACTAATAAAGGAACCTGAACCTGAATTAATGTATACTTTACATGCTCGTCTCCTGCTTTGCGTCATAATATCAGTATCAAGCGTCCTAAGAAGAACTTTTTCTTGCTCAAATTGCGTTTTTTATGTCTTTCCTTCGTTAACAAAATTGTTTCCTGAAAGTAAAGTCTCTTATGACGAATATTGTTGTTAAACCACCACACTTGACGTAAACTTTGTTGTATTTGTTGTATAACACTAAAATAAGATGTTCAAGCAACTATTCAAGTAATTTTTCAAGAATTTGCACTTAGAATTTATCTTGACAACTTTTTGTCTTTGGTCTCTTCCTGCAGAGCGCGTGTTTGCCAGCCTGCCACACATGGAAAGGGGCGTGGCCAAAGTCCTGGGCGGAGACCCCAAAGGGAACAACTTCCTGTACACCAATGGCAAGAGTGTGATAATCAGGAACATCGAGGTAAGACCAACTTCACAGCAGATATCGTCATATTGTGGGTTCAGGAATGGAGCAATATGGTGATGTAGCTTTTGTACAAAAAAAAAAAATCACCAAGATTACTTAAACTGCTTTTGCAGAATGATGAATAAAGAATGCGTATCAGGTGGGTTTTTATGTTTTTATTAAATTTCTGAAGGTTCTATCGAATTTATATATTCTATTTTAATTATACAATCCTATCGTATTTTGTACATACAACTTAATTTTATTGTAAATGGGGAAAAAATCATTAATTTCAACAAATTTACCTTCAATAGTAGACGCTGCATCCATTGCGTCTGCCATATTTAAACCTAAGCTTGAAGAAAGTTCTGGGTTTCCCACTCATAATTATGACATTGTGGTGACGTTCATGTGCATTAAACTCGTAAATACGATCTTTACGAAATGACTTGAACCCATCATGTGTTTTCAGCAACATTTAACTCTTAACTCTATTAAATTTTTATTAAATTTACAAAGGTGCTGTAAATTGAATTGTGATATATTCTGTTGTAATTGTACAATACTGTCATATTTTGTACATGCAACTTAGCTAGTTTTATTGTAAATGAAAAAATAGTAATTTAATTCATTTCAACAAGTTTTCTCAAAACACTACCAACTTAAAGAAAGTTCCGGGTTTCCCCACTCGTATTTACGACATAGTGGTGACGTTCATGTGCGTTCAACTTGTAAATACGAACTTTTCGACATGATTTGAAAGCCTTTTATACAAAAAATAAAGCAACATTTTTTAACTCTACGTCTATTGCTGATTTTGTCAATGATGGGAAACTTTACATTTATTTATTTATTTATTTTTTTTTAGAATTTTTTACTTCATCGCACGAAACTTGGTAAAGGTTTTGGCACTTGCTATGTGAACACACACACAAAAAAATCACAGACATGATTTGAAAAGGTTAAATTGTCGCTCGTTTACGGTCAAAAACGGCTGTATTGGAAATGAATGGGAAACAAATTTCACCTAGTGGAAGCGTTTGGTACTGCGCCCAAACAAAATTTTACTGAAAGCTCATTTTGAGATATTAACCTCCAATTTGGAACACAACTTGTTTAGATTTATGGCTTTGATTTTCTCATAGTTTTAGAGTAAAAATGTTTTGGAAAATTAATATATTTTATATCAAAATTGAAAATAGTATTTTTGTACAATTTTACTCTGCCAAGTGTTTTCTTTTAAAAAGAGACTAAACATCAGTCTGTGCTCCAAAGCATTCAAGATTTATGACAGTTTATGTTGGAAATTTCATTTTCAGGTCTGTGCTCAAAAAGTGAATAAATGGATTATAACTACTCCATGAATATCATTTAGTACCATAAAATCACCTAAAACTACAAAATGTTAAATAAAAAAACATTATATAACTAAAATATAATACATTCATTTAATTGAAATAAAAAAAGATTTTTGATTTTGACCGCAGCGTGAGCAGCACCAGGAGGTTAAATTGATTATGTTGTGTATTTTCTCAGTGTTCATGGTGTTTTAGTGGTGTTAACTCTTAAAACTCTCTCTCCTGCAGAACCCTGCGATCGCAGACGTCTACACTGAACATCCGCATCAGGTTATCGTGGCGAAATACGCTCCCAGCGGATTCTACATCGCGTCAGGCGGTGAGTGCCGTCCCGTCTCAGATCCGTCTGAGTGTTTTTCCGGTCCCTGACTGTGTTCTCTTTCCCATCCAGATGTGTCGGGGAAAATCCGTATCTGGGACACGACGCAGAAGGAGCATCTGCTGAAGTACGAGTACCAGCCGTTCGGAGGGAAGATCAAGGACATCGCCTGGACCGAAGACAGCAAGAGGATCGCTGTCGTGGGGGAGGGGCGAGAGAAGTGAGTGACAGGCACACGCCACGCCCCCAGCCAGACCGAAGCCAGTGCGCTGACGGTGTCCTGTGTGTGTCCGTGCAGGTTTGGAGCGGTGTTCCTCTGGGATACGGGCTCATCTGTCGGAGAGATTGTGGGTCACAGCAAGATCATCAACACCGTTGACATCAAACAGACGCGGCCGTATCGTCTGGTCACGGGCAGCGACGACAACTGCACCACCTTCCTGGAGGGGCCGCCCTTCAAATTCAAGTGCACCATGAGTGTAAGCGACAAGTGTTTTGCATTCATTTATTCTTTCATCAGTGGTTTTCAGCTAGCACACTTCCAAGATGGCTTAAGATGATTTAAAACTGGTAAAAATGAAGATGTGAGCTGTATCACGGTCATGTATTTTGTGCTGATGATTAATTGTCGTCAATTACAGAAAAACAAGGCACTCTTTCAATATTCAAAGTGCAGATAGAGACCAAATTTTTCTTCAAGCATGATACAGAGCTGAGAGACGGTTACACAGCCCAGCCTAAGATAGTTTTCATATTGGGAGATATTTGCATGCATCGGGAAGTCGCTTTTGAACGGAATCGCGTTTGAAAACGACTTCGCGATCGCGCGTATTCTGTCAATAGGGAGCGGCAGTGCTGAGTGCGCATTCTGCAAGATACAGATGCTCTGTTGTGCAGTGAATCCTCTGCCATGGTCTTGTCAGTCATCTCGTCAGTTACTCTCGTCACATGATCAGTGAACTCTGATTCCTGCTGCGCTGTGTGTGACGCTGCAGCTCGTGTTGGATGAGCTGGATGGAATTGAAGCGACTATTATCCAACTGAATTAAATGGTTTTTATTTCTATAAAAAGCAAAACGACATTGGAGGCGTAATGTAAACGTAGCGGTGGCATATTCTATCCTCATTTCACCCTCACAGACAGCTTTTCACCTCGACGAGAAATCTCAGCACATTTTGATCTTGCGAGATCTCATCACACCCTTAATAATAATAAAAATTATAATAAAATCAGTCCTTGTGATTTACTTCAATGCTGTGAAAATTTAATGTTTATATAATTATTTAAATATAATATAATGCAGTCTAATTAAAGTTCTTCATTTCATATGAAGAAAGACTTTTGAATATCTTCTGTACTTCTACAACAGTGTTTTATTTTTCTTGTGCATATTTATGGCATTTCTTTAAATGTTTAAAATTCTCTTATTTGAATGGCAAGATGTGATTGCAATTTAAAATTCACAATTATTGTAGTTATCTCAAATAACTGTGATTTAGAATAAATAACCACAATCCCAACGATTGATCAATAAATGCAACAGTATTTTTTATTTTAATTTGTTGCATGAGAGACATTTGGTTGAGGAAAGTCATGGAAATGAATAAAATCCTAAAGTCAGGATCTGGATGTGTTTATAGAGGACGGGCCGCTCCTATCCTGACCGATCACTATCTGTTCATACCGTCACAGATCTCATTTCCTCCGGTTGCGTCAAGCTTTTTTACTTTTAAAGTCACCATGAAAGGGAAGTTGCGGTAGTCTTTTCTTCCCTATTGTGCCGTATATCTGAGTGAAACTGCTTCTCAAACAAGAACAAATGTAGGGCGGGGCTTGATTTTGTCTGTGCGGAATTGATTGGATGTTTGAAAGGTTGTGGTTTGCTATTGGTGGATCTCATGTGAGTGACAGGTTGCCCCGCCCTCATCTGTCACTGTGAGAGGGAGGGGGAAGTTATTCTGATGTTTGTTTGTGTTTGCAGGATCACAGTCGCTTCGTGAACTGTGTGCGCTTTTCTCCTGACGGGAATCGTTACGCATCGGCTGGTGCCGACGGACAGGTGAGACGTGACAAACACAAACGTCATTCAGCAGAATGAACAGAGGTTTATTTCGCATTGTTCACTCTTGTTTCTTCCTCCTGTCCAGATCTTCCTGTACGATGGGAAGAGCGGAGAGAAGCTGGGCACTCTGGGAGGAGAGAAGGCTCATGATGGAGGCATTTACGCTGTGAGTGTCAGTCAGTGTGATGCATGATGATGATGATGATGATGATGCTGATGATTCCTCTTCCTCAGGTCAGCTGGAGTGCCGACAGCACACAGCTGATCTCAGCGTCAGGTGATAAGACGGTTAAGCTGTGGGATGTGGGCAGCGGGACAGGCGGTCACGACCTTTAACCTGGGCTCAGATGTGCTGGACCAGCAGCTGGGCTGCTTGTGGCAGAAGAATCACCTGCTCAGTGTTTCTCTGTCTGGATTCATCAACTACTTGGACAAGAACAACCCTGACCGCCCGCTGCGCACCATCAAGGTGAGACGCTCGTCTGCTTCAGATGAAGATAAGAAATTTTGTATATATATATATATATATATAAAAAAAAAAAATATTAGTTAATATGTAATAACCCTGGTAATGTAGTGGTTGTTGTGTGTTTGTTTCAGGGTCACACCAAATCCATCCAGTGTCTGACGGTTCATAATGCGGACGGACGATTGAACATCTATTCAGGCAGTCATGATGGACACATTAATATCCTTCAATCAGCTTTATTTCTCTAGTGTTTATACAGTTCAGACGGTTTCAAAGCAGCTTCACAGCTATAAACAGGAAAATGACAGAATCAGTTTCAGCTGTAAAGATAATAGTCGTCATTATTCTGATCAGTGTTGATTCAGTGTGTCTGTCCTTGACGCGCGTCTGCACATTACTGGGACTCTGAGAGCGGAGAGAACGATGAGATTCTGGGGAAAGGACACTCTAACCTGGTGTCCAAGATGATGGTGGACGACGCGGGCCGTCTGGTGACCTGCAGCATGGACGACACCGTCCGCTACACTGACCTGAGCAAGAGAGAGTACAGGTGAGTGCACGGCTGTCAATCACACAGACAACCCGTCAAAATAAAAGCTTGATGCTTTAAGGGTTAATAATTAAGAAATTAAGATTAAATATTAGTATTGTAATTTTACAGTTGTACTGTTAAATAAAATTATTTTTATTAAATACTCAATTTCTTATTTTACAGTTAAGTTACAATATTACAATATATTTCATATTTTGTTTCATGTGTTATTTAATAATAATAATAATCGCATTATTATTATTTTATACTGAATTGGTCAAATACAGTGGGAATGTGCAAACTCAAGTGAGAGATTTGTTTTAAACTCTGTTGACTTTATGGTTTCTGAAAGAGGTTTGTGTTCGTTCTTGTAAAGAGTAAAACCACATTTAAAAAAGAAAGAAAAAACTCAAATCATTCAACCCTAATATTTGGAAGCCTGTTTCCACCACATTGAGTAAAAAATATGAAACTTTCTCATAATAATGACTTATTATATTTTTTTAAATCTATTTCTCGTAATTACATAGTACTCATATCATAATAATGAGAAACATTCTTATAATAAGTTAGTCATAAAATTAGTTAGTTATAAAATTATTACTAGAATTTTTCTTATTATTACAAGACAGTTTTTCATTATTATTATTACTTGGAGAATCATTTTTTTTACTCTCTGGCAGAAACGGCCTCTATACTAAAAGGAAAGTCCGCGCTCAAAATCAAATGTCTTCAGGAGTAAAAATCAAATACCACAATGTTGTTTTTCTCTCTCTCTCTCTCTGTGTGTGTTTCTGTGTTAGTGCCTCTGATATGATCAAAATGGACATGCAGCCGAAGTGTGTGAGTGTTGGTCCAGGAGGCCTCGCCGTCACCGTGTGTATTGGACAGGTACAGAAACACATAACACACACACACACACACACACACACACACACACACACACACACACACAGGTTTGTTTTTGTGAATTGTGGGGACTCTCCATAGGCGTAATGATTTTTATACTGTACAAACCGTATTTTCTCTCCCCCTACAGTACCCCTACCCCTAAACCTACCCATCACAGGAAACTGTGCACATTTTTACTTTCTCACAAAATCTTATTCTGTGATTTATAAGCCTTTTGAAAAATGGGGACATGGAGTAATGTCCTCATAAGTCACCCTCTCCTTGTAATACCTGTCATACCCATGTCATTATACAAATTTGTGTCCTGATGTCACAAAAACACACACACACACACACACACACATTCACACTCACAATATTAAGTGAGTTTGTGCTTAAAACAAGAACAAATATCTGCTAATGGGTTCAGAAAAATAATCTTGTTTTTCCTTGAATTAAGTTAATTGTGTGTAATCAGCCATCAAACACACAAAACAAGCCCTACACATGAATAACAGAGCAGCAGTTACACACACACAGATCATGTTTAGTGTCTTTATGTTAGTCTGCAGCAGTAATGAAGGTTTGTCTGTGCAGCTGGTCCTGCTGAAGGACAAGAAGAAGCTCTTCACTCTGGACTCTCTGGGATACGAGCCTGAAGCTGCAGCCGTTCATCCAGGAGGCGGGACTGTGGCTGTGGGCGGAGCTGTAAGTCACCAATCACTGCGCTCACAGGCTTCTGACCTATAAACATATAACTGTAGCCTTTTCCAGTCAGCTTTTAAAGATGAGATAGATCTCTGGAACTCTGTTAGATCCACTGAACGGTTCTTCCTCAGAAGTGTGATGAAGACGATGTTGTGTTTGTAGGACGGGAAGGTGCGTCTGTACTCAGTTCAGGGAAACACCCTGAAGGATGATGGGAAAGTGCTGGACGTCCAGGGACCTGTGACGGACATGTCCTACTCTAAGGATGGAGCGTTCCTGGCTGTAACGGATGAGAAGAAGGTCGTCACTGTTTTCACTGTCGCTGACGGATACAAGGTACGTTCATTTCACACTCAAACACACATCAGTAACGAACGAATCTTCAGATGAACCGAATAACTGAGTGAACGTTTGTGTTTCAGGAGAAGAACGAGTTCTACGGTCATCACGCGAAGGTGGTCTGTTTGTCCTGGTCACCTGATAACGAGCACTTTGCCACCAGCGGGATGGACATGATGGTTTACGTGTGGACCGGTCAGCGATCCCGACAAGAGGATCAAACTCCCAGGTAATGAGAGTGAGAGTTTCTCACCCGCGCCGCTGCTGCTCCAGCTCTTACTGAGATGAACTGTGTGTGTGTGTGTTTGCAGACACCCATCGGTTACATCACGTCAGCGGTCTGGCCTGGCTCAACGCCAACACGCTCGTCACGACGTCTCACGACGCCTGCGTCAAACAGTGGACTCTGAAAATCTAAGCGCTGGCTCTCGGGATCAACAGGAACAGAGACGGCCGTCTCGCTCTCGCTGTCTTTCTGTCGCTCTTCCTCTATTCTTCTGTCTGTTGATCACTGCTGCTCTCGGTTTGGTCTCGTTTCTCCAGCAGGTCAGGGTGGAAGCCCGTTTACACCACAGAATCATGCTTTTGGAAATCATAGTTATGACTTAAAAAGATGAAATTATAATAAACTTAGTAGAAACTGATGTTAAGCCGAAATTGACTTAAGTCATAATTATGGCATAATTAGTATGTCAAAATTCTGACTTATTACACAATTGATTTTGTAAGTCAAATCTACATACTAAGATGAAATTGGCTTAAAAATTCATAATTATGACCTACGTTGAAATATGATAAACCAAGCTGAAATTATGTAGAAATTGACAGTCGAAATTGACATACTAAGACGAAACTGATATTAAGTTGAAATTGATTTAAAAAGTTATAATTATGACTTACTATGTCAATTTCGACTTAGTCAATTATGACACAAATTGAAATTGATACACTAATTTGAAATGTAGAAATTGACAGTCGAAATTTACATACTAAGACGAAACTGATAAGTCAAAATTGACTTGATGTCACTTATGACCTAGTGTCAAAATTTTATATAATTATGGCTTTTAAGTCAAAATTGACATTAATTTCATCGTAGCAAGTCAAAATTGACAAAGACTCAGAATTTCAGCTTAAAGTCGAAATTATGACATAATTGAAATTGACATACTAAGAAGTTTACATAAAAAGTTGAAAATGACTTGGTCATAATTATGACAAAAAGTCAAAATTATGACACTAACTCGAAATTGACAAGTTGTCATAATCATGTCATTTTAATCTTATGAGTTGTAGTGTCATAATTTTGACTTTTTATGTCATGATTATGATTTATCATGATTATTGTTCTCGTGTGGTGGAAACGGGCTTCTATAGGTTAGAAGCTCTTGCAGGAAATGAACAGCAATAGAATGACGTATCGCTGCACAGACAGACAGACATCAGGCACTTGACCTTCCAGAACAAAACATGTGACCAGAATCTCTGTCATGTGACATTCCAGAAGCAGGGGTCAGAGTTCACGAGGTGTTCCTGACCCCTGATGTGGCCGTGAGAAGAGGACGTTAGGGAGCAATAATCAAACCAATAGCAGATTGTGTGTGTGTGTGAGACAGTGTTTCGCTCTCTTCTAACCCTCCCCTGATGTTTATTTACTGTGTTTTGACTGGATGTCTCTGGTTCATTTTTCATTGGGTGGATGTAATTCATAATTATATTAATAATGATAATAAAACACTTTTTATGCAATTTCTCCTGTCCAGTTTGTGTCTTAAACTGATTCTCACACACACACACACACACTGGTAAATTTCACAAAAAACAAGTGCAGGTCATGTTTCACCACAAAAACTGAAGAAAATATGTATTTTTGTCTGGTTATCCAGTACAAATATCCAAAAAATCTTGAATTGAGATATATTTACTGGAGAAGCAAAATTACTTAAGATAAAAATGTATCAGAATGAAGTGAGTTTGTGCTTAAAACAAGAAGAAAAATCTGCCAATGGAGTCAGAAAAATAAACTTCATTCAAAGTGAAAAGATTTTTTCTTAGCCCAGATTTTTTTAGCACAATTTATTAGTAGTAGTATTATTTGTATTATTATGTTTATTAATTATTCCAGTACAAACACTCAGTAGGGTTCAGGGTGACATCAGCGTGACACAGAACTAAAGAGCGGGGAAAGATTGTGAGAGGGTCGCGGGTTGAAACACTAGTTGCTTAAAGAAATAATTACATGATCGGAATAAATGAGTGTTGACTATAATCAAACTGGATAAACTATACCAACAGTAATGAACGTCACAACAGCAGCTTGTGTGTTGCTGATGATCAAACTCCTGGAGTAGTTCAGATAAAATAAGATTTTGTGAGATAAAATAATTCTAAATGAAGTTAAAAGTTTGCTTCTGTAATACGAATTTGTCAAAAATCCCAATTTAAGGTACCGGATCTTAAGTCGAGGCATAGGATCGGATTATTCCACGTTCTGTCATGAAACTCTAGATGGCGCAGGTCTCTAGATCTTTAACTCATTTGGTAGCGATCACATCATTATCTACATAGTGCAGCAGTTAACAACATTGACAGTTGATCAATTCCTCACTCCCCTTTACTCTGACATGTGCTGGACATGTGTTAGGGGCTGCGTTTACAGATTTACTAAATTCTTTTGGGGTCAAGCAAATCGTCACTAGACCCACTCATCATTTTAATCATACACTAGATTTAATTATATCGCATGGAATCAATCCTAGCGATATAGAAATTCAACCGCAAAACAATGATGTCACTGATCACTACCTTGTAACGTGCATACTGCGTACTGCTGATATTTACAAGAGTATTACCCACGCTATCCAGAGAGAAACTCGTAATCTAGAGCGCAAATGAACACAAACTCGTCTGGAGATCTTCAGAATCACGTGGAAAGACAGCACTTCCCGCTATAAAAAGGCTCTAAAAGCAGCCAGGGCTGAACATCTCAAACTCATAGAAAATAAGTAATATTTTACTTGCTCATTAAATATACATGTTAAATAAGTTATGTTAGCATGTGCTATGATAGCTGTTGATTTGAACTAAAATAGATAAGATTAATTGGTTCCAGGGTTAGCACAATTTGACCGACACAACTTTTTCTAGTAATTTAGACATAAATGGAAGACTTGAAATGGGTCTGTAATTTGCTAATACATTTGTATCTAATTGTGGTTTCTTAATGAGAGGCTTAATAACTGCCACTTGAACGGTCTTGGGACATGACCTAGAGATAATGACGAGTTAATAATATTGAGAAGAGGCTCTTCTGCTACAGGTAACAACTCTTTCAGTAGTTTAGTGGGTATTAGATCTAATAAACGTTGTTGGTTTTGATGCAATGATAAGTTTATTTAGCTCTTCCTGTCCTATAGTTGTAAAGCACTGCAACTGTTCTTGAGGGGCAATAATTGAGGCTGGATCATAAAACGCTGTCAAAGGATGTACATTTCCAATTACATTTCTGATGCTTTTGATTTTCTCAGTGAAAAGTCATTACTACTAAAATGTAATGGGACATTTTGTTCAGGTGATGTCTGTTTATTTGTTAATCTAGCCACTGTACTAAACAAGAACCTTGGATTGTTTTGGTTATTTTCTATGAGTTTGAGATGTTCAGCCCTGGCTGCTTTTAGAGCCTTTTTATAACGGGAAGTGCTGTCTTTCCACGCGATTCTGAAGACCTCTAGACGAGTTTGTGTTCATTTGCGCTCTAGATTATGAGTTTCTCTCTTGATAGCGTGGATAATACTCTTATAAAATATCAGCAGTACGCAGTATGCACGTTACAAGGTAGTGATCAGTGACATCATTGCTTTGCGGTAGAATTTCTATATCGGTAGGATTGATTCCATGCGATATAATTAAATCTAGTGTATGATTAAAATGATGAGTGGGTCTAGTGACGATTTGCTTGACCCCAAAAGAATTTAGTAAATCTGTAAACGCAGCCCCTAACACATCATTTGTATTATCGTGAATGATAAAATCTCTAAATGTGAATGTAACACACATTCCAGCACGTCAGAGTAAAGGGGAGAGAGGAACTGATTAACTGTTTTTTCCACCCACAGATTTCGTCATATACTACACAGATGCCGATGTATTATTTCATCGTCCCATATCCTGTGTCAGCTCTTTGTCACTTGATTTCCAATCAACACCTTAATTTCTGTTTTACTCATCTGTACTCTGATGTTGATCTCAGGATCCTTTAATGACTCCTTTGCCAGTTTATCAGCTTTCAAAACACTGCCTCATGAAGCTTCGGAGCGTTATGAATCTTTTGTGTCGAATCAGTGGTTCGGATCACATGTCAAACCACCAAACTGCTGAAATAACGTGACTTTGGCGCTCCGAACTGCGGATTCGACACGCTGATTCATAACGCTCCGAAGCTTCCTGAAGCACTGTTTTGAAATCGGCCATCACTAAATAATTCGTTATTTTGTTTTTTTTTGGCGCACCGAAAATATTCTCGTCGCTTTATAATATTAATATTGAACCATTGTACTCACATGAACTGATTTAAATATGTTTTTAGAACCTTTATGGATCTTGAGAGAGGAAATGTCATTGCTGGCTATGGACGCCTCACTGAGCCATCGAATTTCAACAAAAATATCTTAATTTGTGTTCTGAAGATTAACGAAGGTCTTACGGTTGTGGAACGGCATGAGGGTGAGTAATAAATGACAGAATTTTCATTTTTGGGTGAACTAACCCTTTAAGGTCATATTGTTAGCAGTCAAAAAAAAAAAAAAGATAAAAACTGAAAAAAGTTTTTAAAAAAGAGAAAAGAAAGAAAGGGAAATCATTCGTGCTTGTACAGGTGTGTTAGGTGTGTTCAGTTGTTGATGTATCTTTATTAAGTATTTGATTTGATGTATGTATGTTTTAAGGTTTATTTCTATTATGTTTTGTGTTTGTTTTGTCTTTATACAAGCTCTTATGATGATTTGTGATGTCTTACGGCATTTAACGGTGGTCTTACTGCAAATCCGCAGTGACGGATGTTTAAAGTTCATTATGAATCATCAGTCGAAGAGTCCAACTTTCTAAGCCAGTGAGCAGTAAAAAAGGGTCTAGCGAGTAAAAAGGGTCTAGCGACGCCCCATCGACTGCATCGTGATGTGCAGCAAACCTTGAGGGTGGAGGGAGACAGCCTTCGCTCCAAGCCCTCTTGCAGGAAGGAAAGCACAGACCTGACCGAACATGATCGGGGGTCCTCTCGGTGAGAGGAACACCATTCAACGAACAGGTTCCACTTCAACGCATAGAGGGTACGACAGCAGTTTGGTGTCACAGGGACACGGAACATACCGCGTTGCCACGCCCATCTCGGGACCCGGCCGTGAAGCCAGTGCTGAAGCGACCTCATATGAAGCAATCTGAGCGGCGTGACTGCGTCTGCGGATGCCATATGCCCCAGGAGCCTCTGAAAAAGTTTCAGTGGAGCCGCTGTCCTGCCCTTGAGCGGACTCAGGCAGTTCAACACTGACTGGACGCGCTTCTCGGTGAGGCGCGCTGTCCGGGCGACCGAGTCCAGTTCCATACCGAGATAAGAGATTCTCTGCCCGGGGGCGAGTTTGCTCTTGTTCCAGTTGACCTGAAGACCCAACCGGCTGAGGTGAGCTAACACCATGTCCCTGTGTTCACACAACTGCTCCCGCGAGCTGGCCAGAATGAGCCAGTCGTCGAGGTAGTTGAGAATGCGAACGCCCTGTTCCTTGAGCGGAACAATGGCCACCTCCGCAACCTTGGTAAAGACGCGGGGCGACAGGGCCAGCCTGAAGGGTAGGACTTTGTACTGATATGCCCGACCCTCAAACGCAAACCGTAGGAAGGGTCTGTGTCGAGGCAGAATCGAGACATTAAAGTACGCGTCCTTCAGGTCGATCGCTGCGAACCAATCCTGGGGACGGATGCATTCGAAAATGCGTTTCTGCATAAGCATCTTGAACGGCAACCTGTGAAGGGACCGATTCAGGACACACAGATCCAGGATTGGCCGTAACCCACCGCCTTTCTTGGGTACAATGAAGTAGGGGCTGTAAAATCCTGACTTCATATCGGCTGGAGGGACCGGCTCGATTGCATCCTTTGCCAGGAAGACAGCAATCTCCGCGCGGAGAACAGGTGCATTGTCCAGGGACACGCGAATGTAGTGGACACCCCTGAACACCGGGGGACGCCGGGCGAACTGAATCGCATAGCTGAGTCTGATGGTACGAATGAGCCAGCGGGACGGGCTAGGAAGTGCTAACCACGTTCCCAGACTCAGAGCCAGCGGGACCAAAGGCACCACAGATGTACCCGTAGCTGTTGGTCAAGACCACCCTGGGGCATGTCCATGAGCGCTTTGGCCTGATAGAACTGTAGCAGAACCATGGCATGCAAGGCAGAGACGGCCTGTCCACAGGCTCTGTAAGCTTTCTCCATCAAGCTCAATGAGAATTTACAGGCCCAGGATGGGAGACGCGGTTCACCGCACCAGCCGGCGGCCGTTGGACACAGTTGCATCGCAACGGCTCACTCGACTGGGGGGATCCCAGCGTACCCCTTAGCCTCCCCGCCATCCAGAGTGGTGAAGGCAGAAGAGGGACCAGGCCTGGCACAAACGCTATAGGGCATTCTCCACGACTTGGTCACCTCCTCATGCACTTCTGGAAAGAAAGGTACCGGGGCGGGACGCTGAGGACCAGCACGAGCCACCCCGAGAAACCAATCGTCCAGCCAAGAAGGTTTGGGACGCAGTGGAGGATTCCAGACCAGCCCGACCTTCTCGGCGGCCCGGGAAAGCATAGCCGTCAACTCAGGATCAGGCTCGGGCAATGCTACAGTCCCAGAGGAAAGCAGCGCAGCCGAGTCTTCATCTCCCGAGGACTCCAGCTCACCTTCCAATGCCGCGATCGACATCTGTTCGTCCGCAGGTGCACCGAAGAAAACGGATGGTCGCTCCGTAGAGGGACCAGCACACTCCTCCGGCAACACCACAGCCTGCAGTGTTGTTGAGGGAAAAGGGGCCTGCGGAGCGGATCTCAGCGGGGAAGCCCTAACCATGATCTTCAAGTCACTCTTCCTACACGCTGCCGCTGCTGAGAACCAAGGAACGAGAGTCTAGACCTCAACACTGAGATAGTCATGTTCCCGCAGTGAGAACATAAGCTATCCACAAAACCTGCCTCAGCATGCTCAACACCCAGGCATGAGACACAGCGATTGTGACCATCAGCGGGGACCAGGGAACGACCGCATCCAGTAACGCACAGACAAAATGACATCTTGAAAAAGACTTTAGAAGGGGGAAATTCAGCTCTTGTTCTTTTGTGCTGAAGCACACAGGGAACAGCCGTGATGTGACTGCAGGTACACCACTCCCTGAGTCACACGCACAGAGGAACCGGCCCAAATCGCAAACCAAACGGGGCAGAAACAATGCTGTGAAAACAGTGGTTGAGAGCTGTATAAATAGCTCGAGAGGCTCACTCTGGAAAAGCTCACGGCTTCGCTGTAGGGCGCCTTAACACCAGCACTGAAAAACAACGGCTCTTCAAAGGCTTGAGAAGTCACTCTCAGTCTAATAGCAGGAACACACAGGTTGGCTCCGAAGCGGGAGACAGAGTGTGATTGCATCCGCTTCCGTATTTATACCCACCTTGCGGGGGCAGTGCGCGTTATGCAAATATGGCACGCCAATTCCATTGGCTTGTTTAGTTGCACTCAAAGCTGATAGGGCTCTCTGGCGATATCCCAATTCGTCGGTCACTACTGAGGTACGTCGAACGTGACCGACTGAAAGGGAACTACAGTTAGACCTTACTTTATTTGTAACTTTGTTAGGCTATATTGTACTTGTCTGTGCTTGTAATTCATGTATTTGTTCTTATTTTTTACTGACTGTTCACTTGCCTTTAATAATGTTTAAACTTTATTAGTTAGGCTAGTAGGTTTTGGTGTGGTATCAGTGTACTTAATGTGTGCTTTAAGTAAAACATGGAAAGCAAAGTTACCCCCACCACCAAAATATTTTTCTTTTCTTGCTGATCCAAAAAATTATCCGATCCGTGACTCAAAAACCATAATGTGATCCAAAACGTGAGTTTTGTGATCCATGGAACCAGTAATAAAATAATACAAAGGCATCTGTGTATTATTTTATTTTTTAATTATTGAAGAATTAATTGCCAGGGCAAATCAAATCAATGCTAAAGGGGAACAAGGAAGCTGATAAACAGGCAAAGGAGTCATTAAAGGATCCTGAGATCAACATCAGAGTACAGATGAGTAGCAGAAATTAAGGGGTTGATTGGAAATGAAGTGACAAAGTGCTGACAGAGGATAGCCCTAAGAGCCCATGCACATTTTTTCTTTCTTCCTTGCATTCTCGTGATCTCACCTTAATTTTCTTTTTTCTTTAATTTTCTTAAGTCATTCATCATTTTTTTTATATTAAATGACATGTACATATAATTTGTCTGTTAGGCAAATAAGAGGTTACAAAAAAGTAAAAATGATAGTTTATTTATTTATTTATTTTTTACAACAAAGGAATACTAACGTGGTAAATTCTGACCAAAAAGAGGAGCAATTATAATAGATGTATGAATTTCTGGTGCTCAGGAGGAGAACAGCAAGTTCTAAACAGGGGTTGTCAGCTCTGGTCCTCAAGGCCCACTTTCCTGCAGAGTTTATCTCCAACCCTAATCAGTTGAGAACCCCTGGTTTAGAATTTGATGTTCTCCTCTTGAGCATCAGAAATCCATACATCTATTATAATTGTATTTTTGGTATTATAACCCCTGCTCTAACGTTGCCCACTAGAGGGAGCCACAGGACAAGGAATCATTTAAGCCTAATGTAATGGGTGTAGAATTGTAGCAAAATTCCAAATAAATAGATTATGATCCACAAATAAATGTAAAGATGTTCACAAAAAATAATCGTATGCACAAATAAATAGAATGAGATCCACAAATATATATTTGTGGACAAATATGATTTTATGTCACAAGCACAACTCTGCCTGCATTTATTTGTGAATCACCACCTGTACATTTGTGGATCACCTCACGCGTTTGTGGATTCTGAAACAATTCTAGCGTCACGACTGCAGACAAATCCACAAATAGGTCGACTCCACCCACCGACTACTCAAGCCAATCAGATAAGGGCCACGTTGCGCTGACCAATCACAGCACACTTTCACTACAACCAATCACGTTTTGCTTTACAATCGAGCGGGAACAGACTCTGAAAGGAGCTCCGTACTATTCCACCATGGGCGCTTCGTGTGTGTGTGTGTGAGACAGTATTTCGCTCTCTTCTAACCCTCCCCTGATGTTTAGCCTATTTACTGTGTTTTGACTGGATGTCTCTGGTTCATTTTTCATTGGGTGGATGTAATTCATAATTATATTATTAATAATAAAACACTTTTTATGCACTTTCTCCTGTCCAGTGTGTCTTAAACTGATTCACACACACTCACACACTCACACACACACACACACACACACACACACACACACACACACTGGTGAATCTCACAAAAAGTGCAGGTCATGTTTCACCACAAAAACTGAAGAAAAATATGTATTTTTGTCTGGTTATCCAGTACAAATATCCAAAAAATCTTGAATTGAGATATATTTACTGGAGAAGCAAAATTACTTAAGATAAAAATGTATCAGAATGAAGTGAGTTTGTGCTTAAAACAAGAAGAAAAATCTGCCAATGGAGTCAGAAAAATAAACTTCATTCAAAGTGAAAAGATTTTTTCTTAGCCCAGATTTTTTAGCACAATTTATTAGTAGTAGTATTATTTGTATTATTATGTTTATTAATTATTCCAGTACAAACACTCAGTAGGGTTCAGGGTGACATCAGCGTGACGCAGAACTAAAGAGCGGGGAAAGATTGTGAGAGGGTCGCGGGTTGAAACACTAGTTGCTTAAAGAAATAATTACATGATCGGAATAAATGAGTGTTGACTATAATCAAACTGGATAAACTATACCAACAGTAATGAACGTCACAACAGCAGCTTGTGTGTTGCTGATGATCAAACTCCTGGAGTAGTTCAGATAAAATAAGATTTTGTGAGATAAAATAATTCTAAATGAAGTTAAAAGTTTGCTTCTGTAATACGAATTTGTCAAAAATCCCAATTTAAGGTACCGGATCTTAAGTCGAGGCATAGGATCGGATTTTTCCAAGTTCTGTCATGAAACTCTAGATGGCGCAGGTCTCTAGATCTTTAACTCATTTGGTAGCGATCACATCATTATCTACATAGTGCAGCTGATTGGCTGCTGCTGCATCTGCGGCCAATGAGCTGCGGCTCAACATTCAAATATTCAAATAGGGTAGTGTTGCTGTTAGCAGTCTTCAGCTTTCAGAAAGCATCTGTAATAACATCTAAGATAAGTGCTCACTCTTTTTAGACGTTCACTGATGTGATTTACAGTCAACTTCATGAAGGACAGTGATGGAGCGAGCGCTCAATGGGCAAAGCTGTAATAATTGTGAATAATCTATAGACCACGGCTTTTTAATGCTTTGTATTTGTGTATTTTGAGGGGGTGGGGGTTGTTTTTTTCTTGTTTTGCTTTTCATATTTAAGTTTTGGGTGAGGGTATTATGACCCTGAAAAATGAGTATTTAGCTTTCTTTGTATTTTGCTCTTGGTTGTTTGCTTTCTTCTGTCACTATCTCTCTTACCTCGTATCTAGCACGATATTTTAGATAATTTTAGATAATTTCCCATTGTTGTTATTTAGTACGATTTCCAATGTGTATTTTTTTTTTTTTTTTTTTTAGTTTTTGATATTTTTGTGTATATGTGTTTTTATATAAGATGCTTGTTTTTGTTTTTATTGTGACTTTTTAACATTCTGTCAAGGGACTACAGATGAAAATTCTGCCACATTTACAGCCGTGTCTATTAATGTGCATTGCCCCGTAAACAAATAAACTAAAGTAAATGTAATGATGGGACACCAAAGACCTCACCAAAACAACTCAACAATGCGTTCGTTGTGGTTAAAGTTGAATTTATTTCATAATTCATTACAACATAAACACAAAGGCCAAATGAAATGTGTGTGGTTGAGTGCAGTACAACAGCCACGGTCACAATATGCTTTTAAGAGTGACATTAACATCATGCATTAGAAACAGATATGATTATAAACAGATATGATTGCCATATAGATCTACCACTGAGATAACTGAAGAAGATCCTGTGATGGCAGCATGATTCTGTGATTTTAATTGTAGGCTATGTGCATTTTCCAGCCATTGTTGCCCTCATTCAGATTTTTGTCGATAAAGTTGATACCAGCTTTCTGATACTCAATCCAGGCCTCAGAGTCGATCAGCAGAACCATGGCCTGGATCGAATGACCTCCTTCTTTCTTGTACCATAGGAAGACAACTTTTCCACTGGTTCCTTTATTGAGATCAACACTGAGCACTTTATAGCCTTGCTTCCGAAGCTTTTCTTCCTCCTGGTGGGAGGTGGATACGTCAAGAGCAGTGAGAGCCTTGCTCTTATCGGTTGTGCGCCGATACCAGAGGAAGACGTAGTTTCCACCAGAGCCCCGATTGGTGTCTTCATCCACACGAGTGTAGCCCAGATCAAACATGTGCTTGTCAGAACTGAAGTCAACAGATGCTGCGACCTCTTGTATGTAGCTGGTCTTCTCTCTCTTCACCCACAGGTAGATGAAGTTTCCTCTTGCATTACGGTTCAGATTACAGCCCAGTCTCTCCCAGCCATCTTTCAGAAGAGCAGGTTCTTCTTTGGCGTCTATGCTTACCTCGAGCTCCACAATAGGAATGTCATATTCAGTGCTGCCGCAGAAGTACCAGAGAGAGATGTGATCTCCACTGACTCCTGCATTCAGATCCTTGTTGACCAGCTCATATCCAGCATCAGCCAGACCAGATTTCATCTTGTCAGTGAATGAAAACTCGATCCTGGTCACTGGTGTTTCGCCAGACACTTTCTTGTACCAAAGAAGGACCCGGTTTCCACCAGTACCTTCATTGAGGTTAACATTGATGACATGATAACCTTGAGCTCTGAGTATTTCCTCTTCGTTCTTACAGGTGGAGACATTGAGCTTGGTTATTTGCTGTGCATTTGCCATTTTGTTTTCTTCTGTATTTGTGGCACTGAAGAAAAAACAAACACAAAACAAACACACAAAACTATAGTTAATTATTGCTTTTGTTATATGATTAGGAATTTATATCAATTCTGTAGTTATCATTTTATTTATAAGTCTGACATGCATATAATTGTATTTCTTGGCTCACCAGTCTTTTTTATGAAATAACATGTTTTAAGATTTAATGATATAAGCACTTCAAATGTATTAATGCAATGGCAGTTTTTGTGTTATTTTATTTACTTCTTTTTTTTTTTTTTTTAATTTTACAATTTTTAAATTTATTACTTTTATACTTAGTCTTTTCTTACTTTGAAATATAGTTGTTAAATGGTTGTTGTCTAGATTTTCTCCAGATGAATAAATCATCACCTTACCAGAAGATGTTGTAGAAGACACTGCTGTTTCACTGACGAGAGCAGAAGAGATCTTTAAAGAACCTTCACAGGGCTCTCTCTTATATAGTCCTCTCAGCTGCTCCACCCAACACAAACCGGTTAGTTGTGTGTAATTCTGAAGAAAGTGACCGACTTGTTCAGTCATTAAAATATAGGGTGTACCCATTAAGCCCATGTACCCTTTAAACCCACTTTCAACTTTGAAGTCAAATGAAAAAAAGAGAAAATCATATTTTATGCTGCTCATTATTTTAACAAATCCATTTCTATTGCATACCTATCACATTTGTCAATGTCGAGTTAGCTCCACTCATGTTCATGCTGTCTCAGAAAGATACCCAAAAACGTTGGTCTTTCGGGACCCTTCAGAAATCAACACATTTCTGAAATTTTCAGCCATTTCTTTGGCAAGTATGTTATGTCAAATAAGAGATAAATGTATTGTGAATGAACAAATAGTACTTTATTATTTTATATCATTTTTCTTTAGATGGAAAGATGAGTTTTATTAGCTTGTGCACAAAGCTAATCTCAAGGTCAAACCATTAGCCTTACTGAAAGATAGACTGCCAAAGAATTAAGCACGTGAACTACAAACAATGAATGATTTGTGATTCATTTTACATTAATTTACAAACAAATACATCAAATTGTTTTGTAGAGCAAATTATTTTCATAAATTACTTTTTTTAAAGATGGGCTTATATGGTACGGCGCCACAAAACACACGCAAACTAGAGCCAACACAAGCTGAACTCGAATGAAAATAATCACAAGCACAATGAAAATTACTATGATGCTTAGTCTACATTATATTCAAGCTCCAGGCATGTCTTTGTAAACATATCTTACATTTTTTAAAGGAAAACATTGTCTTTTTTCACCATTACTCTCTGTGGAACCATTTAAGCCCACCTTATGTGTTTCAATGAGGAATCCATCTAATTATAAACTGATCAATTTTCTAGATGAAAGTGTTTAATGATAACAAATATTTGTGTGCTTTTACCTTACTAACCTTTTACCTTACCTTACCTACTACCTTAATTTACAACTATATTTAGATATTAATAGTGTGGTAGTACTCGAGCCTTAAGACCATTTTTTGAAGGTCTTGGTCTTGTCTTGGTCTCAGACTAAAAGTACTCAGGATTTTATTTCAAGACCGGTCAAGACCACAACTGCGGGGATATCGCTA
Organism: Ctenopharyngodon idella; assembly: GCF_019924925.1. NCBI lineage: Eukaryota > Metazoa > Chordata > Actinopteri > Cypriniformes > Xenocyprididae > Ctenopharyngodon > Ctenopharyngodon idella. Next base: position 21,042,677 of record NC_067233.1, on the reverse strand, counting down.
AATTGCCGTTGCATTGTCTGATTTCTTTGTTAACATCATTAATTTGATTGGATGTAAATCTTCCTGCTTCAAATGCAATCAATAACTTATTTCTAATTTCGTTTATTTTGTCACTGTTGTGCCGGGTCAGAAATCAACAAGGGATTGTGTCAAAAATGTCACCAAAATTAATACAAATGCCCACAAAATTCAAGATATGATTGCAAAAAAGTACTTGTATAAGGTCTTTATATTATAACATATGATATAATTAAGCAATATCAAAAGAAAGAGGGCTGTTTTCACAAATATGAGCACAATTGCAAACGTGATATTGATTTTTTTTATTTTTTTTTTTATACAAATGTTCAATAAACAAAATTTTATTTTTTAAACATTAATCTCAACATTATTTATGCATTTGTAATTGTACCAATTACAGTGTAAAGATGAATTCTGTTGTTAGTGATTTTTTGGTAACCGATCTATATAGTGTCTTATTATTCTAATTTTAATTATTGATTAAAAATAAGACATTTCTCAGGCAGTAAATGTGGATCTTTCAGATGAATTTGAGGAGTGCTAGTCTGGTCTTGGTCTTGTCTTGGTCTCGACTTGGTCTCAGTTTAGGTGGTCTTGACTAAAGCGCTAGATATTAATTCAATTGAGATAGAGCCCGTGGTGTCCTAAAGTTCCTTAACTCGGGAGCCAAGCTGAGTTAAGGCTACAGGCTCCCGGCATGGGGGGCCCAATAGGAGACCCCCGTAAGCCCAGAGTATGGAGCCCCAACTCAGCTTGGCTCCCAAGCTATGCCCGGTCAAACTTCCAGCTACAACTCCAGAGTCGAGCTGACTCAAGGCTCCAGACCACCGGCCACTAACACCTACCCATCCCACCCAGGGCTCTAATCAGTAAAAGGAATTTTTTAAATAGTTGCCTGTCACTGAATAAATATATTGATGTTTTACTTCTTTAAAATCAGTAGATTTTTATATGTTGTGAATCAATCATGATGTGGGTTTATTTGGAACACATGTGGGCTTACAGTAAATGGTGCCAAAGTACCAATTAAGCCCATGCCAGACTTCTGACTTTGTTCATAAAACATCTTGATTTTATATTCTAAAATGTACATCTACTAATTAATACATTTTCAAATGAGAGAGAAATCTTGCATTTTAACAAATTATTTTCTTATAAACCATGTATGAAAAAACCCCTAAACTTAGATTTTGGTGGGCTTAATAGGTACAGTTACCCTACTTAAGAAAACAGTTCTTGAGAAAAATGATTGAAGAATTAATTGCCAGGGGCAAATCAAATCAATGCTAAAGGGGAATGAGGAAGCTGATAAACTGGCAAAGGAGTCATTAAAGGATCCTGAGATCAACATCAGAGTACAGATGAGTTGAGCAGAAATTAAGGGGTTGATTGGAAGTGACAAGGTGGTAACGGAGGATATGGGATGATGAATTAATACAAAGGCATCTGTGTAGTATATGAAGAAATATGTGGGTGGAAAGAACAGTTGATCAATTCCTCTTTACTCTGACATGTGCCGACATGTGTTACGTTCACATTTAGAGATTTTAACATTCACGATAATACAAATGATTTACTAAACTCCTTTGGGGTCAAGCAAATCGTCACTAGACCCACTCATCATTTTAATCATACGCTAGATTTAATTATATCACATGGAATCAATCCTACCGATACTGAAATTCTACCGCAAAGCAATGATGTCACTGATCACTACCTTGTAACGTGCATACTGTGTACTGCTGATATTTACAAGAGTATTACCCACGCTATCCAGAGAGAAACTCTAATCTAGAGCGCAAATGGAGACAAACTCGTCTAGAGGTCTTCAGAATCGCGTGGAGAGACAGCACTTCCCATTATAAAAAGGCTCTAAAAGCAGCCAGGGCCGAGCATCGCTGCAAACTCATAGAAAATAACCAAAACAATCCAAGGTTCTTGTTTAGGACAGTGGCTAGATTAACAAATAAACATCACCTGAACTAAATATTCCATTACAGTTTAGTAGTGATGACTTTATGAATTTTTTCACTGAGAAAATCGAAAGCATCAGAAATGTAATTGTAAATGTACATCCTTTGACAGCATTTTATGATCCAGCCTCAATTATCGCCCCTCAAGAACAGTGAATTAGCAAATTACAGACCCATTTCAAATCTTCCATTTATGTCTAAAATACTAGAAAAAGTTGTGTCGGCTCAATTGTGCTCCTTCTTGCGAAAAAACGCTATCTATGAAAAATTTCAGTCAGGATTCAGGCCTCATCATATCACAGAAACTGCGCTCGTTAAAATTACAAATGACTTACTTCTAGCTTCTGACCAAGGCTGTATCTCAATACTAGTGTTACTTGATCTCAGTGCTGCGTTCGACACTATAGATCATAAAATACTCCTAGATCGACTACAAAATTACACTGGTATTCAGGGACAGGCATTAAGGTGGTTTAGGTCGTACCTATCAGACCGTCACAATTTTGTATATTTAAGGGAAAAATCTAAGATAACGATTGTAAATTATGGAGTGCCACAAGGATCTGTGTTAGGCCCTCTGCTATTTTCAATATATATGCTGCCACTTGGTGATATTATATGACAACATGGAATTAGTTTCCATTGTTATGCTGATGATACTCAGTTATATATTTCATCACGACCAGATGAAATCTCCAAATTATCCAAATTGACAGAGTGTGTTATAGATATAAAATAATGGATGACCAGTAATTTTCTTCTATTAAATTTACATAAGACTGAGGTATTAGTTATTGGACCAAAAACCTGCACACAGAATCTCTTAGAATACAATTTTCCATTAAAAATAATCGTTCAACAATACATTAATTAAGCATACAACAACACGACTCAAATATTCACAGACGGATAGGTACGATCTACTCTAAAAAATGCGTTGCCTCAACAACAACAAAAAAAAATAAATAAAAAATAACAACAGTTTGCATCAATTTTTTGAGTTATGACAACTTTGAGTGAATTTATGTTCAACCAACAAGCTACATTTAGTTAGAGGAACTTAATAATTTGTAGCATAAACACACATTTTTAAGTTGATTACTCAAAAAAATTAAGTTGCTCCAACTCCCAGAGTTGTAGCTCTGGAACCAATTAATCTGATCTATTTTAGTTCAAATCAACAGCTATCATATGCTAACATAACTTATTTAACATGTATATTTAATGAGCAAGTAAGATATTAGCGCAGTCATTGCCTATAGAGTCAATAGTGTTTATCTTCATGTATCTACTCTTCAGCACAATGATAACCACAAAAACATTACAGAAACTCTTTTAAATGACAAATGTAACAGCAATAAACACTAACAGGTCTTTCCCTTCACTAAAAACACCATAAATTAACACTTAATTTCAACATTTATTCTCCTTATCCAGTCATATGCAAAGCATTCTGGGAACTAGAAATCCACTGCCTAATTTCTGAAGATACTACAAACTAATGTTTTTTTTTGTTTTGTTTTTTAAAGAGCCAATTTATGTGGAAATTTGAATTAAATTACAGACGATATTAAGTTGATGTAATGATCAACATTATTATGTCAACTGAACTCAACAAATTAATGTTTGCAACTTAAAGGTTTAATTAAAACAATAAATTAGAATTTTTAACGTGCAGCCATGCATTTATTTAAGTTGATGTTTTATATTTCAGATGCTTTCATAAAGTCATCACTACTAAACTGTAATGGAATATTTAGTTCAGGTGATGTTTATTTGTTAATCTAGCCACTGTCCTAAACAAGAACCTTGGATTGTTTTGGTTATTTTCTATGAGTTTGCAGCGATGCTCGGCCCTGGCTGCTTTTAGAGCCTTTTTATAATGGGAAGTGCTGTCTCTCCACGCGATTCTGAAGACCTCTAGACGAGTTTGTCTCCATTTGCGCTCTAGATTAGAGTTTCTCTCTGGATAGCGTGGGTAATACTCTTGTAAATATCAGCAGTACACAGTATGCACGTTACAAGGTAGTGATCAGTGACATCATTGCTTTGCGGTAGAATTTCAGTATCGGTAGGATTGATTCCATGTGATATAATTAAATCTAGCGTATGATTAAAATGATGAGTGGGTCTAGTGACGATTTGCTTGACCCCAAAGGAGTTTAGTAAATCATTTGTATTATCGTGAATGTTAAAATCTCTAAATGTGAACGTAACACATGTCGGCACATGTCAGAGTAAAGAGGAATTGATCAACTGTTCTTTCCACCCACATATTTCTTCATATACTACACAGATGCCTTTGTATTAATTCATCATCCCATATCCTCCGTTACCACCTTGTCACTTCCAATCAACCCCTTAATTTCTGCTCAACTCATCTGTACTCTGATGTTGATCTCAGGATCCTTTAATGACTCCTTTGCCAGTTTATCAGCTTCCTCATTCCCCTTTAGCATTGATTTGATTTGCCCCTGGCAATTAATTCTTCAATCATTTTTCTCAAGAACTGTTTTCTTAAGTAGGGTAACTGTACCTATTAAGCCCACCAAAATCTAAGTTTAGGGGTTTTTTCATACATGGTTTATAAGAAAATAATTTGTTAAAATGCAAGATTTCTCTCTCATTTGAAAATGTATTAATTAGTAGATGTACATTTTAGAATATAAAATCAAGATGTTTTATGAACAAAGTCAGAAGTCTGGCATGGGCTTAATTGGTACTTTGGCACCATTTACTGTAAGCCCACATGTGTTCCAAATAAACCCACATCATGATTGATTCACAACATATAAAAATCTACTGATTTTAAAGAAGTAAAACATCAATATATTTATTCAGTGACAGGCAACTATTTAAAAAATTCCTTTTACTGATTAGAGCCCTGGGTGGGATGGGTAGGTGTTAGTGGCCGGTGGTCTGGAGCCTTGAGTCAGCTCGACTCTGGAGTTGTAGCTGGAAGTTTGACCGGGCATAGCTTGGGAGCCAAGCTGAGTTGGGGCTCCATACTCTGGGCTTACGGGGGTCTCCTATTGGGCCCCCCATGCCGGGAGCCTGTAGCCTTAACTCAGCTTGGCTCCCGAGTTAAGGAACTTTAGGACACCACGGGCTCTATCTCAATTGAATTAATATCTAGCGCTTTAGTCAAGACCACCTAAACTGAGACCAAGTCGAGACCAAGACAAGACCAAGACCAGACTAGCACTCCTCAAATTCATCTGAAAGATCCACATTTACTGCCTGAGAAATGTCTTATTTTTAATCAATAATTAAAATTAGAATAATAAGACACTATATAGATCGGTTACCAAAAAATCACTAACAACAGAATTCATCTTTACACTGTAATTGGTACAATTACAAATGCATAAATAATGTTGAGATTAATGTTTAAAAAATAAAATTTTGTTTATTGAACATTTGTATAAAAAAAAAAATAAAAAAAATCAATATCAATATCACGTTTGCAATTGTGCTCATATTTGTGAAAACAGCCCTCTTTCTTTTGATATTGCTTAATTATATCATATGTTATAATATAAAGACCTTATACAAGTACTTTTTTGCAATCATATCTTGAATTTTGTGGGCATTTGTATTAATTTTGGTGACATTTTTGACACAATCCCTTGTTGATTTCTGACCCGGCACAACAGTGACAAAATAAACGAAATTAGAAATAAGTTATTGATTGCATTTGAAGCAGGAAGATTTACATCCAATCAAATTAATGATGTTAACAAAGAAATCAGACAATGCAACGGCAATTTAGCGATATCCCCGCAGTTGTGGTCTTGACCGGTCTTGAAATAAAATCCTGAGTACTTTTAGTCTGAGACCAAGACAAGACCAAGACCTTCAAAAAATGGTCTTAAGGCTCGAGTACTACCACACTATTAATATCTAAATATAGTTGTAAATTAAGGTAGTAGGTAAGGTAAGGTAAAAGGTTAGTAAGGTAAAAGCACACAAATATTTGTTATCATTAAACACTTTCATCTAGAAAATTGATCAGTTTATAATTAGATGGATTCCTCATTGAAACACATAAGGTGGGCTTAAATGGTTCCACAGAGAGTAATGGTGAAAAAAGACAATGTTTTCCTTTAAAAAATGTAAGATATGTTTACAAAGACATGCCTGGAGCTTGAATATAATGTAGACTAAGCATCATAGTAATTTTCATTGTGCTTGTGATTATTTTCATTCGAGTTCAGCTTGTGTTGGCTCTAGTTTGCGTGTGTTTTGTGGCGCCGTACCATATAAGCCCATCTTTAAAAAAAGTAATTTATGAAAATAATTTGCTCTACAAAACAATTTGATGTATTTGTTTGTAAATTAATGTAAAATGAATCACAAATCATTCATTGTTTGTAGTTCACGTGCTTAATTCTTTGGCAGTCTATCTTTCAGTAAGGCTAATGGTTTGACCTTGAGATTAGCTTTGTGCACAAGCTAATAAAACTCATCTTTCCATCTAAAGAAAAATGATATAAAATAATAAAGTACTATTTGTTCATTCACAATACATTTATCTCTTATTTGACATAACATACTTGCCAAAGAAATGGCTGAAAATTTCAGAAATGTGTTGATTTCTGAAGGGTCCCGAAAGACCAACGTTTTTGGGTATCTTTCTGAGACAGCATGAACATGAGTGGAGCTAACTCGACATTGACAAATGTGATAGGTATGCAATAGAAATGGATTTGTTAAAATAATGAGCAGCATAAAATATGATTTTCTCTTTTTTTCATTTGACTTCAAAGTTGAAAGTGGGTTTAAAGGGTACATGGGCTTAATGGGTACACCCTATATTTTAATGACTGAACAAGTCGGTCACTTTCTTCAGAATTACACACAACTAACCGGTTTGTGTTGGGTGGAGCAGCTGAGAGGACTATATAAGAGAGAGCCCTGTGAAGGTTCTTTAAAGATCTCTTCTGCTCTCGTCAGTGAAACAGCAGTGTCTTCTACAACATCTTCTGGTAAGGTGATGATTTATTCATCTGGAGAAAATCTAGACAACAACCATTTAACAACTATATTTCAAAGTAAGAAAAGACTAAGTATAAAAGTAATAAATTTAAAAATTGTAAAATTAAAAAAAAAAAAAAAAGAAGTAAATAAAATAACACAAAAACTGCCATTGCATTAATACATTTGAAGTGCTTATATCATTAAATCTTAAAACATGTTATTTCATAAAAAAGACTGGTGAGCCAAGAAATACAATTATATGCATGTCAGACTTATAAATAAAATGATAACTACAGAATTGATATAAATTCCTAATCATATAACAAAAGCAATAATTAACTATAGTTTTGTGTGTTTGTTTTGTGTTTGTTTTTTCTTCAGTGCCACAAATACAGAAGAAAACAAAATGGCAAATGCACAGCAAATAACCAAGCTCAATGTCTCCACCTGTAAGAACGAAGAGGAAATACTCAGAGCTCAAGGTTATCATGTCATCAATGTTAACCTCAATGAAGGTACTGGTGGAAACCGGGTCCTTCTTTGGTACAAGAAAGTGTCTGGCGAAACACCAGTGACCAGGATCGAGTTTTCATTCACTGACAAGATGAAATCTGGTCTGGCTGATGCTGGATATGAGCTGGTCAACAAGGATCTGAATGCAGGAGTCAGTGGAGATCACATCTCTCTCTGGTACTTCTGCGGCAGCACTGAATATGACATTCCTATTGTGGAGCTCGAGGTAAGCATAGACGCCAAAGAAGAACCTGCTCTTCTGAAAGATGGCTGGGAGAGACTGGGCTGTAATCTGAACCGTAATGCAAGAGGAAACTTCATCTACCTGTGGGTGAAGAGAGAGAAGACCAGCTACATACAAGAGGTCGCAGCATCTGTTGACTTCAGTTCTGACAAGCACATGTTTGATCTGGGCTACACTCGTGTGGATGAAGACACCAATCGGGGCTCTGGTGGAAACTACGTCTTCCTCTGGTATCGGCGCACAACCGATAAGAGCAAGGCTCTCACTGCTCTTGACGTATCCACCTCCCACCAGGAGGAAGAAAAGCTTCGGAAGCAAGGCTATAAAGTGCTCAGTGTTGATCTCAATAAAGGAACCAGTGGAAAAGTTGTCTTCCTATGGTACAAGAAAGAAGGAGGTCATTCGATCCAGGCCATGGTTCTGCTGATCGACTCTGAGGCCTGGATTGAGTATCAGAAAGCTGGTATCAACTTTATCGACAAAAATCTGAATGAGGGCAACAATGGCTGGAAAATGCACATAGCCTACAATTAAAATCACAGAATCATGCTGCCATCACAGGATCTTCTTCAGTTATCTCAGTGGTAGATCTATATGGCAATCATATCTGTTTATAATCATATCTGTTTCTAATGCATGATGTTAATGTCACTCTTAAAAGCATATTGTGACCGTGGCTGTTGTACTGCACTCAACCACACACATTTCATTTGGCCTTTGTGTTTATGTTGTAATGAATTATGAAATAAATTCAACTTTAACCACAACGAACGCATTGTTGAGTTGTTTTGGTGAGGTCTTTGGTGTCCCATCATTACATTTACTTTAGTTTATTTGTTTACGGGGCAATGCACATTAATAGACACGGCTGTAAATGTGGCAGAATTTTCATCTGTAGTCCCTTGACAGAATGTTAAAAAGTCACAATAAAAACAAAAACAAGCATCTTATATAAAAACACATATACACAAAAATATCAAAAACTAAAAAAAAAAAAAAAAAAAATACACATTGGAAATCGTACTAAATAACAACAATGGGAAATTATCTAAAATTATCTAAAATATCGTGCTAGATACGAGGTAAGAGAGATAGTGACAGAAGAAAGCAAACAACCAAGAGCAAAATACAAAGAAAGCTAAATACTCATTTTTCAGGGTCATAATACCCTCACCCAAAACTTAAATATGAAAAGCAAAACAAGAAAAAAACAACCCCCACCCCCTCAAAATACACAAATACAAAGCATTAAAAAGCCGTGGTCTATAGATTATTCACAATTATTACAGCTTTGCCCATTGAGCGCTCGCTCCATCACTGTCCTTCATGAAGTTGACTGTAAATCACATCAGTGAACGTCTAAAAAGAGTGAGCACTTATCTTAGATGTTATTACAGATGCTTTCTGAAAGCTGAAGACTGCTAACAGCAACACTACCCTATTTGAATATTTGAATGTTGAGCCGCAGCTCATTGGCCGCAGATGCAGCAGCAGCCAATCAGCTGCACTATGTAGATAATGATGTGATCGCTACCAAATGAGTTAAAGATCTAGAGACCTGCGCCATCTAGAGTTTCATGACAGAACTTGGAAAAATCCGATCCTATGCCTCGACTTAAGATCCGGTACCTTAAATTGGGATTTTTGACAAATTCGTATTACAGAAGCAAACTTTTAACTTCATTTAGAATTATTTTATCTCACAAAATCTTATTTTATCTGAACTACTCCAGGAGTTTGATCATCAGCAACACACAAGCTGCTGTTGTGACGTTCATTACTGTTGGTATAGTTTATCCAGTTTGATTATAGTCAACACTCATTTATTCCGATCATGTAATTATTTCTTTAAGCAACTAGTGTTTCAACCCGCGACCCTCTCACAATCTTTCCCCGCTCTTTAGTTCTGTGTCACGCTGATGTCACCCTGAACCCTACTGAGTGTTTGTACTGGAATAATTAATAAACATAATAATACAAATAATACTACTACTAATAAATTGTGCTAAAAAATCTGGGCTAAGAAAAAATCTTTTCACTTTGAATGAAGTTTATTTTTCTGACTCCATTGGCAGATTTTTCTTCTTGTTTTAAGCACAAACTCACTTCATTCTGATACATTTTTATCTTAAGTAATTTTGCTTCTCCAGTAAATATATCTCAATTCAAGATTTTTTGGATATTTGTACTGGATAACCAGACAAAAATACATATTTTTCTTCAGTTTTTGTGGTGAAACATGACCTGCACTTTTTGTGAGATTCACCAGTGTGTGTGTGTGTGTGTGTGTGTGTGTGTGTGTGTGAGTGTGTGTGAATCAGTTTAAGACACACTGGACAGGAGAAAGTGCATAAAAAGTGTTTTATTATTAATAATATAATTATGAATTACATCCACCCAATGAAAAATGAACCAGAGACATCCAGTCAAAACACAGTAAATAGGCTAAACATCAGGGGAGGGTTAGAAGAGAGCGAAATACTGTCTCACACACACACACACGAAGCGCCCATGGTGGAATAGTACGGAGCTCCTTTCAGAGTCTGTTCCCGCCCGATTGTAAAGCAAAACGTGATTGGTTGTAGTGAAAGTGTGCTGTGATTGGTCAGCGCAACGTGGCCCTTATCTGATTGGCTTGAGTAGTCGGTGGGTGGAGTCGACCTATTTGTGGATTTGTCTGCAGTCGTGACGCTAGAATTGTTTCAGAATCCACAAACGCGTGAGGTGATCCACAAATGTACAGGTGGTGATTCACAAATAAATGCAGGCAGAGTTGTGCTTGTGACATAAAATCATATTTGTCCACAAATATATATTTGTGGATCTCATTCTATTTATTTGTGCATACGATTATTTTTTGTGAACATCTTTACATTTATTTGTGGATCATAATCTATTTATTTGGAATTTTGCTACAATTCTACACCCATTACATTAGGCTTAAATGATTCCTTGTCCTGTGGCTCCCTCTAGTGGGCAACATTAGAGCAGGGGTTATAATACCAAAAATACAATTATAATAGATGTATGGATTTCTGATGCTCAAGAGGAGAACATCAAATTCTAAACCAGGGGTTCTCAACTGATTAGGGTTGGAGATAAACTCTGCAGGAAAGTGGGCCTTGAGGACCAGAGCTGACAACCCCTGTTTAGAACTTGCTGTTCTCCTCCTGAGCACCAGAAATTCATACATCTATTATAATTGCTCCTCTTTTTGGTCAGAAGTTACCATGTTAGTATTCCTTTGTTGTAAAAAAAAAATAAATAAAAAAATAAAGAAACTATCATTTTTACTTTTTGTAACCTCTTATTTGCCTAATAGATAAACTATATACATGAAACTAACCATGTTTTCTCAGAATAACTTGTTCTTCACGTCATTTAATATTAAAGAAAATGTTGAATGACTTAGGCCTAAAGAAAATTAAGGTGAGATCACGAGAATACAAGGAAGAAAGAAAAAATGTGCATGGGCTCTTAGGGCTATATTGGCCAAGTAAAAAGAATGCCTTTAGTGTTCAAAACATGTTTCATTTGTTGTACTTCACTTCAACACTAACACAGCATATATTAGACCTCAGCTCAGCTTTTGACACTGTAAATCACAAGATACTCCTGTCACGGCTTACAGCAATTGGGATTTCTGGCACAGCCTTTGACTGGTTTTCCTCTTATTTATCAGGGAGGCAACAATTTGTTGTATACCAGAAGCATAAGTCATCCACCAAATCTATCAGTTCTGGTGTACCTCAAGGTTCTGTTTTGGGCCCTCTGCTACCAACTGGACAAATTATCAAACGCTATGGGTTTAACTTTCACTGCTATGCTGATGACATTCAGATTTATTTTAGCATACCTCCCACCTCAGCGTTTCCACCACCTACATTAACAACCTGTATCAAGGAACTCAAGCATTGGCTCGAGGTAATACTCAGATAAAACCAAGGTAATGTTGATCGGCTCTAAATCAGTTGTTTCTAAATTCTCCGGTCAACAGATAAATTTGGATGGTGACTTGATAATGCCCTCTACGACTGTTCGCAATCTTGGTGTAATCCTTGATTCCACTCTTTCATTTAATGACCACATTAGTAAAGTGGTAAAGACAGCTTTTTTTCACCTACGTAATATATCTCGCATTCGATCCTCTCTTAGTCAGCAGGATGCTGAAACCATAATACATGCCTTTGTCACATCTCAGCTGGATTATTGTAACTCACTACTTTATGGCCTTTCAGCTAAAAATATCAAAAGATTACAATATGTTCAAAACTCTGCTGCTCGCCTGATCACGCATACAAGAAAGAATGAACACATTACTCCAATCCTATATCATCTTCATTGGCTTCCAGTCTCCCTGCGTATAAACTTCAAGGTACTAATTCTTACTTACAAAGCTCTCCATAGCCTTGGCCCTACATACATATCCGACTTACTTCAGCCTTATGCTCCTGTTCGGTCCTTACGCTCTTCTAGTGCAGGACTGTTAGTCACCCCCAAGTTTAGTCTGGTGACTATGGGAGCTAGGGCTTTTAGTGTTGTGGCTCCGAGGTTGTGGAATTCCCTTCCTCAAGACATCCGTCAAGCATCCACCCTTCTCTCCTTCAAAAATCTCTTAAAAACACATTATTTTTCTGAATATTATTCCTCTGCTCATAGTCTGTAAATAATTTTTTATTCTTTTTTTTCCTGTACATCTTTACCTTACCCTTGTAAGTGACTGTGTGGTGTGCTTTTATGTTGATGATTATTTTGTCCTGTTTCTTCACCTATCGTTGTAAAGCGACCTTGGGTGTTGAAAGGCGCTATATAAATGAAAATTATTATTATTATTATTATTATTATTTGCGCTCTAGATTAGAGTTTCTCTCTTGATAGCGTGGGTAATACTCTTGTAAATATCAGCAGTACGCAGTATGCACGTTACAAGGTAGTGATCAGTGACATCATTGCTTTGCGGTAGAATTTCAGTATCGGTAGGATTGATTCCATGTGATATAATTAAATCTAGCGTATGATTAAAATGATGAGTGGGTCTAGTGACGATTTGCTTGACCCCAAAGGAGTTTAGTAAATCATTTGTATTATCGTGAATGTTAAAATCTCTAAATGTGAACGTAACACATGTCGGCACATGTCAGAGTAAAGAGGAATTGATCAACTGTTCTTTCCACCCACATATTTCTTCATATACTACACAGATGCCTTTGTATTAATTCATCATCCCATATCCTCCGTTACCACCTTGTCACTTCCAATCAACCCCTTAATTTCTGCTCAACTCATCTGTACTCTGATGTTGATCTCAGGATCCTTTAATGACTCCTTTGCCAGTTTGTAGTTTTCATTTCAGGTACAGAAATGTAATAATGAAATGGAAAATAACACTATGCTCACTGTATAAATTTAATATAGATTAATCTTTGTTAAAGCTGTGTTTTGAAGTTTGACTAACATTAATGGCATATAGACAACAGCAAGTATTTATAGGCTGCTGTCACTTTAAGACTGAATGCACGGATACAAAATAATGATAGACTTCCTTCTCTTGTTCTCTTTCTCTTGAGACATAACCGACTGTGTTTATGAGAATACTTGCCGAGACTGGTCTTTTGACCTAATTTTGTGTGTGTGTGTGTGTGTGTGTGTGTCTGGAATCCATTGCCGCTTCAATACATATCTTTTAAGTTATTAATCAACATTTATCTTTCTATTAAATTATTTGAATGACTTCTTCAACGTATGTTAAAGCATTTATTTTCCTTTTCAAACACTAAAAAATAATTTGGAATATTGTCTGTACCTTTCACTGAGAGAAAAGAACATGTTATCAGTATGTTTTGGGAAAGTTTCCTGCTCAGATCAACTTCAACCTTGAAGAAGCTGTGAATCATGTGTATCTGTGTATGTGCGCTAAGTGTTGTGTGCAGGTCCTTTGTACTGGTGGACAACTGGCACTCTGCTTGAGACCAGCAGACGCCATGTCATGACCCCAAAAGGACATCCAGTACCTAAATCCAGGGTTCCCTCATCAGCATCCTGACGAATGGAGATACGCTTCTGACTATCTGTCCATGTGTGGAAGATTACCAAATTTGTCTATTTTTCTTAGCCAATCAGAATCATTCAACCTGAAGTAATGACGTAGTTAGTGGACTCTGTTCGAGTATAATTGTTGTGGAAATGTGAATGTACACAGAGCGGCGTACAAACTCCTTGTGAGACTTGAAGCTGGCTTCTGCTGATGAAACTGCAAAACTATTCTTCAGTAAAATTTTCTTCAATTTATTATTTTTTTAAACTTTGACTCCGGGTCTTTATTCATCATATCTGGTCTTTTGGGTCTTTAACTGTAAAATTCCCCTACAATGCTTTTAAAGATTTCGATGACCTTATGACAAATGATGAGAAAGTTAGTGTGCCTGACTCTTTTATTAAACCTGTTCTGCTTACAGATTCTTCTGCTAATGTTGACAGCGTTGAACTCTGGTAGGTGGGGAGGAAGATGAAATCTATCCTGGAGATTGTATTCTTTAGGGTCGTCTTCGAAATTCAGAAGCATTGAGTTCTATGCACTTAATCATCTAACGGATGTACAGCGTATTAATTTGATTAATTTGATTACTGAATACGTTACATTGTTTTCCGATACTCCTTCTTGTACATGACATTGATGTGGGAGATTCAAGTCCAATTCGTCAGCGTTATTATCGAGTGTCTGCAAATAAGAAAAAACAACTGGATGATGAAATCGAGTATATGCTGAAAAATGACATTGCGGAACCTTCTTTTTCTAGTTGGGCCTCTCCATCTTTGTTAGTGAATAAACCTGACGGGTCGTTTACATTCTGTATGGATTACAGAAAGGTGAATGCTATAACGAAGCCTGATTCTTTTCCTCTGCCTCAAATTGAGGACTGTGTCGATCAGGTAGGAAATGTGAGATTTGTGAGCAAGTTCGATCTTCTTAAAGGTTACTGGCAGGTGCCTTTAACTGCCAGAGCTGGAGAGATTTCCGCTTTTATTACGCCTTCAGGGTTATTTTCTTACAAGGTTATGAGTTTCAGATTGCGCAATGCTCCCGAATGAATCGAGTTATATCTGGGTTGAGGGGCTGCGCTGTATATTAAGACGACGTCGTTGTTTTTAGCCAAACTTGGGAGGAACACTTGATTCAGATTAGAGCACTGTTTGATTGCTTTGTATTCGCTAATTTGACTGTTAATTTGTTAAAATGCGAACTCGCCAAAGCTACTGTTACCTATTTGGGGAAGGTGGTTGGACAAGGCCAAGTACGCCCCGTTCACGCAAAGGTAGAGGCAATAGATAAATATCCTTCTCCCACTACAAAAAGAGAGCTTATGCGATTTCTTGGAATGGCTGGATTTTATCGTTGTTTTTGCATGAGACCTTGTTGTAAAGTGTTACCGAACCTTGTTACTTATAAGCTCTGAAACCTTTACTAGCACAAACATTAAACAGGACCAAAAGGTTTCTTCTAAAATCTTACTCCAGCATTACAGTGAATGTAATTTTGAAAAGAAAAAACAAAACAAAACAAAAAAACGACGAATTCCAAAGGCACAAAAACAAAACAAAAAAAACAAAATTGTCTGTCGCCAACTTTTTTGAAGTTGTAGGAAAAAGTGCTGTTTATGTCAATGTCCCAGAAGCTCTCCATCGGCAGAAAACCTCAAATGTCCATGAAGCTGCGCACCATCTCTACACAGTATGCGTAAATGGACACGTTCCAAAGAGGCAGGAAAGTAAAAAAATAAAAAAATACCTTGAGGAAAAAAAAAAAAACAGAAGGAAAACAATTGTTTGTAAACAGAGTCAGTCCATTATTATAATTGGCTCAATTGCATGAAAGCAATAGATATAGATATATAGTTGCACTCCAAAGTTTATATACACCTTTGTAGGTTTGAAAATGATCAAAAATGAACAAAGACATTTGCTGTCCTTTTCCACCACCCTCCTAGACCCATTTGGTATTCCTAAAGGCAAAGAGTTGCTGATAGTGATCGAAGCCTGTAGGCCAGGATGTGTACGGTGTACTGATCCTCTCCTCCACTTTAATACCAGTTACAGTGTGAAATAAATATGAATGAACATCTGAAGGTATGTTACAAGATACAGTACAACTGATCCATAACATGTCACATTTAATTGCTCAATCAGTGTTTCAACCGCGGAAAGACGTCAATAAAACAGCTTGTAAACAATGTCACGTAATGTCACATTTACTTCAGAAAAATCATATTCAGCATAAACTCGTTAGTCAGCTATAGAGAGGAGCATTCTGATAAATATATGCACCACGTTACATACAGTATTCATTATAATTTTATTTTAAATATTTATTTTATTTATAATTCATTTATGTATTTAATGCATGTTTGAATAAATCATTTATGACAGCCACGATTTAAATGTCTATATTTCAAAAAACGAATTGGAGTAGAAATATGATTATGTAATTCTAAAGTTAGTATAACTTTATTATAAAAAAAACATAATTGAGTGTAATTTAAGTGTTTGTATGTATATAAGTTAATTTTAACCTTTAATATTATAGTAATATTATACCAAGTGACTCCCTCGTATAGTTTACAGCATTATTTGAGAGATTTTTTTTTTCCTCAAGAAAATTTGCTATTTACTGTATCTGATATACATCCAAAATAATCGAAATCGAATCGTAAGCTTGTGAATAGAAATCTATAAGTTTCTTGTCTGATAACGTTTCTTTAGTCATTCGGCCATCCTGCAGCCTGAACCACAGTAGGCAAATCACCCGAACACCTTGCAGTATCTGCAAAATGTCAATCATTTTAACAATAAGAGGGATCATAAAAATTTGCATGTTGTCTTTTTATTTAGTACTTCCCTGATGAAGCAGTTCATTCTGCAAGGTGTAAGTAAACTTTTGACCGCAACTGCATCACCTAAGCTGAATGACCTCAGTCATCAGGACAACACTGTAGTAGAATCCTGGGAGAGGCTCCTTCACATTTCCCACAAACACCAGGATTCCAGTGACCACACCATCTTCACTGACACTGGCCTTTAAACATAGAGAACATTTTATAAATGTTTTTATTCCTACTTTACAGGGAATTAAACATAACTTTATCAATTACACAAATATAGATAAATAACCCAAGACCCAAGCAAATTGAGGGGTCATTCACACAGAATGCGTTTTTGCTTTGAAAATAATGATATAATATCATTATATATAAATATATAATGATTAGATGGGGATTTGTAAGTGCACAGGTGAGAATTTATTACTTGCAAATAGAAAAGATTCAAGAAATTATTATAATGCAGTCATTAATAAATCATAGGAAACATGATTAATTCACCTCCATATTGCGATTAAACTAAATAAGTTACACTCTTAATGGCAATAAGAACTGCTATGTTACGGTGAAAAAATAAAAATAAAGAAAGCATATATCAAGATACTTACTTGCCTCTTTATTTGTAGTACATAACGTCTCATCTGTAGTCATCCAAACGTGCGCTCCTTTGTTTTCTTCTTCTTTGATAAGCAAAGTTGCCTCACGCATCGTGATGACAGAAAGTGCATTTTTCAAACTCTGGTGAAGTAGCGCGCCGTCATGACGTAGTATTTTGGCGCATGCGCATTAAACAAAACGTTTATAGGCTATAATACGTGCATGATTTAATTTCTGTTCAAGTTCAAGTTTTTCTAATTCATTGTTGTAGTTAGACTGTAAGTTTACAGAACTTGACTCATTCACCTAACTAAAAGTCAATCATTTTTACAGTTTAGTCTGATTAAAATTAAATGTATTTTAACTGAATATGAATTCAAATTAATTTTGTTTAGATTTGTTAAAATTTTGCTTGCAATTAATGCAATTAAATGTGTTTAATCGACTTAGAACAACATAATGATATTAAAAGTATTACACATATGTAAAGTACAGCACTATTGCATTAAGTATCACAAATACAGCACTCCATAAATGGCATTTTATGTCAAATATTATGTAGAAAACTGACACTAGTTGAGTTTAGAGCAGGGGCTGGTGATAAAAATTTCAACAATAAGTTGTACTGGATTATACTGTATAAGCAAGTGTATTAAAATTCAAAAGAAAAATACATTTCAAGTGTATTAATGCACACAGTATATATTAAAGACTAAGCACATTTAAAATACATTAACAAATGTCATTTTGGACAGTTGAAATTAAAATAAATTGTTTTTCATGTGCTTTAGTATATTAGTCAATACATCAAAATAAGTGTACTTATTTAAAACACGGTAAAGTCATAATTAAGTAAAAACTAAGTGCAGTTTTAAGAGTGCTCTTAAGCATGTTTAGAAATATTGTCATGAAAGTGTACTTTAAGTAAAGTTAATTAGACATTATTACAAAGTGCATTTTTAAAAAGTGCCCTTAAACGTGTTAATAAATATATTGTCATTAAAGTGTACTTTCTTTAAGTAAAACTTAATTAGACATTGTTACAAAATGCATTTTTAAAATGTGCACTTAAGCGTGTTAATAAATATTGTCATTAAAGTGTACTTTCTGTAAGTAAAATTTAATTAGACATTAATACAAAGTGCATTTTTAAAAAGTGCACTTAAGCGTGTTAATAAATATTGTCATTAAAGTATATTCTTTTTAAGTACACTTAAGTGGCCTTTAATTTTAATTATATTACATTATCTGCAAGTGCACTTTTTAAAAAGTATACTTTTAAGATTTGAAGTACACAAAAAGTACACTTTCAATACAATTAAGTGCACTTCTTTTTCACAAGGGAATGGTATCATTATAGTGTGCTTCAAATAGGCTACAATAAAGTAATCTTTATAAATAAAGTTACAGCTTTAGAATATGCATTTTACAGACAGCCCCAGCATACCAGTAACTTACTTATACAGTGAGACAATGGGAACAGATTTACATGTATATTGAATGCAGGAACCAGCACGGGGCTGGAGTTGAACCCGGGTCACGCGGGCCGCTGTTGTACATGAGCACTCGGCTTACCTGTTGCGCCACCACACAGATATAGACTACGCTAAACTGGTGTTACTTTGTGTTCTCTCTGTACTGTTACAAGTACAGCTATTAGCGCGCAGACATTATTAATGACAGCTATTAATGACAGCACAAATTATATGGATTAAAAGACTGTGAATCGCCGACAAAATGATTAATATAGACACAGTAAGTGGTGCGTGAAAATAAACGTGAAACGGCCTGTTGCTATACAACACGAACGTGCATTAAACTTTAAGCTGTTGAAGAAATAAAACCATTAGACGCAACATTAAATTGCATAAACCGGCACATTAGTTTTATTCTTGTGCACGCACTAAAACACAGACAGTTCCGTTCATTAGTGGAAAAATGTGAACGTGCAGAACTGCTTGTGTTTCCGTGTGTGCAGATGGAATAAAACCATCCGTAACATTTCTCTGCCGATTCTCTGCGCGCTTCAACTCTCAATGCACCACAACTGCTCCTGACAAAAACGCAATTAAATGATTTGGCGGTCTCGCATTAAGCTGCGGATTTATATGTGATGCATAAATTAAAATGATTTACTTTTCATGCAGTTAACGTTTCTGAATTTATTTGACATTTTAACGTTGCTGTTGTTGTTGTTGTTTTTTTTTTTGCTCAGGATCAGTTTAATAATTAATTTAATAATTCATAATATTTTGACAGCCCAAAGGGCTGCAGTCCATATTTCAAAGTGCAAATAAGGGCCATTAAAGTAGCATTAATGGGAAAAGTGTATAACAGCAGGTGCATTGGAGTGCATTAGGAATACACAAATGTAATAAAACTTCTGATCAGGTACGTGAATTTCTTTCACCATTTCAAACTGACCATATGTTGTTTTCTTTAGTTGTCATAATTACAAATATTTACTTATGTAACTACTTTCTATGTGTATGTTTACCTGTTTGCAACCATGCAAAATTGTGAAAAGTGCTACTGAATTAAATTTAACAAGCCTACCTGATATTCAAAGTATGAGCAAATTATTAAAAAAGGTAAAGGTCATAATTATAAAACTTACTTATGATTATTTTTTGCAACTCAAAACACATTTCCTGTAAACTTTTATCTAGGCCATACTATTTTTATACTAAACAAGTAGAACTCAAATACAGTTCATTGAATTGGACATTTAATCATAACAGGTCAACATAGTATTCAACAAAAATAAATTACTGAAGTACTTAAAAATGTAACAAATGAAATCATTTTATTTGCAAATTTCTCATGGTTACGTCTGAGCTGTAGTCAAGTCAAGTCAAGTCACCTTTATTTATATAGCGCTTTTTACAATGTAGATTGTGTCAAAGCAGCTTTACATTGATAACTGGTACATTGTTTGGCTGCACAGCAGCTCTTAAAGAATAGTGTCAATGCAGGCAGATCAAAGCACTGTTGAATATCAAATGTCAAGTCAAGTGTCCCCAACTAAGCAAGCCAGAGGCGACAGCGGCAAGGAACCCAAACTCCATCAGGTGACATCAGGTGGCAGACAAGTGGCAAATTGGTGTTAAAATGGAGAAAAAAACCTTGGGAGAAACCAGGCTTAGTCGGGGGGCCAGTTCTCCTCTGGCGAACAGTGCTTTGTTACAATTCAGGTTGCTATCATAAGTCCAATAGGATCGCAACATTAAAAGTATTTATTCCAGTTCCATCCAGTTGAGGATCGTATTCATCACGCCGGTATGGACGGTTGTTGAGGAACTGTGTCGTGGCTGTCGTGTCGATGAGGCCTTCACAGTGGATGATCTAGTTGACTCAATCTCTGCTGATACGTCAGGGCTGCGTTGTGGTCGTGTCAAGGTGCAGGTCCTTGGTCTCACCTGGATACGGCCCGGATCCGGCTGACTACGGTGAACCTCGGGATAAACAGAAAGACTAATATTAGCGTAGATGCCATTCTTCTTCTGATGTAACGAGTACATCAGGTGTTATAGGAAGTGTCCCCGGTTCCGGCTGACCTAATTTATGCAGCCTAATAATCCTTTAACGGATTTGGAAATATAAATTGGTAATGTGTTATGTGTATGCCAGGTTAAAGAGATGCGTTTTTAGTCTAGATTTAAACTGACAGAGTGTGTCTGCTTCCCGAACAATGCTAGGAAGATTGTTCCAGAGTTTAGGTGCCAAATAGGAGAAGGATCTACCGCCTGCAGTTGATTTTGATATTCTAGGTACTATCAATGGCCTGAATTCTGAGATCGCAATAGACGTGAAGGACTATAATGCATTAAGAGCTCGCTCAGGTACTGGGGAGCTAAACCATTTAGTGCTTTGTAAGTAATTAGCAAGATTTTAAAATCTATACGATGTTTAACAGGAAGCCAACGCAGTGTTGACAGAACTGGGCTAATATGGTCATACTTCCTAGTTCTAGTAAGAACTCTAGCTGCTGCATTTTGTACGAGCTGTAGTTTATTTATCAGGCGAGCAGAACAACCACCCAGTAGAGCGTTACAGTAATCTAGCCTTGAGGTCATGAACGCATGAACTAACTGTTCTGCATTTTTCATTGAGAGCATATGTCGTAGTTTAGATATATTTTTAAGATGGAAGAATGCGGTTTTACAGATGCTAGTAACATGGCCTTCAAATGAAAGATTGGTATCAAAGAGCACACCCAGGTTCCTAAGTGACGACGAAGACTTAACAGAGCAGCCATCAAGTGTTAGACAGTATTCTAGGTTATTACGTGAAGAAGTTTTTGGTCCAAAAATTAGAATCTCTGTTTTTTCTGAATTTAGTAGTAGGAAATTACTGGTCATCCAATTTTTTATATCAGCTATGCATTCCGTTAATTTTGTGAATTGGTAAGTTTCGTCAGGGCGCGAAGAAATATAGAGCTGAGTATCATCAGCGTAACAGTGAAAACTAACGCCATGCTTCCTAATGATATCTCCCAAGGGTAGCATGTACAGAGTGAACAGTAACGGTCCTAGTACTGAGCCTTGTGGTACTCCATATTGAACTTGTGATCGATATGACATGTCTTCGTTTACTACTACAAACTGATAACGGTCAGATAAGTATGATTTGAACCATGACAATGCAATTCCACTAATGCCAACATAATTTTCGAGTCTATTTAAAAGAATATTGTGATCAATAGTGTCAAATGCAGCACTAAGATCCAGTAACACTAATAGAGAGATACAACCACGATCTGATGATAAGAGCAAATCATTAGTAACTCTAATGAGAGCAGTCTCAGTACTATGGTACGGTCTAAATCCTGACTGGAAATCCTCACAGATACCATTTCTTTCTAAAAAGGAACATAGCTGTGATGATACTGCCTTTTCTAGTATTTTTGACAGAAAAGTGAGATTTGAGATCGGCCTGTAATTGACTAATTCTCTAGGATCAAGTTGTGGTTTTTTAATAAGAGGTTTAATAATAGCCAGCTTAAAAGTTTTTGGTACGTATCCTAGTGATAAAGACGAATTAACGATATTAAGAAGAGGATCTATGACCTCTGGAAGCATTTCTTTCAATAGCTTAGTCGGTATAGGGTCTAACATACATGTTGTTGATTTTGATGATTTAACAAGTTTAGACAATTCTTCCTCTCCTAAAGCAGTAAATGAATTGAATTTTTCCTCAGGGACACTACAATGCACTATCTGACACGATACTGTAGTAGACGGTTGCATGGTTATTATTTTTTCTCTAATATTATCAATCTTGCAAGTAAAGAAGTTCATAAAGTCATTACTGCTGTGCTCTTTGGAAACATCAGAAGTTGAAGCTTTATTTCTTGTTAATTTAGCCACTGTATCAAATAAATACCTAGGGTTGTGTTTATTTTCTTCTAAGAGTTTTGAAAAATAGGCAGATCTAGCAGATTTTAAGGCCTTTCTGTACTCAATCATTCTCTCTCTCCACGAAATACGAAATACTTCTAGTTTTGATTTCTTCCAGCTGCGCTCCATTTTTCTGGCTGCTAACTTTAGGGCCCGAGTGTGGTCATTGTACCACGGCGTTGGATTAATTTCCTTAATCTTTTTTAAACGCAAAGGAGCAACTGAGTCTAATGTGCTGGAAAAGACAGAGGCAATAGTTTCTGTTGCAACATCGAGGTCTTCTAAGCTGTCTGGTATGCTAAGGCGATGAAAATGATCAGGAAGATTATTTATAAAGCAATCTTTAGTGGTAGAAGTGATGGTTCTACCATATTTATGGCATGGAGGCAGTTTAGCCGCCTTGACTAAATGTAGTATACACGAGACTAGATAATGATCTGAGATGTCGTCACTCTGCTGCAGAATTTCAACAGCATCAATATCGATTCCATGTGACAATATTAGATCTAAAGTATGATTACGACAATGAGTGGGTCCTGACACATGTTGTCTAACACCAATAGAGTTTAGAATGTCTGTAAATGCCAATCCTAATGCGTCTTTTTTATTATCTACATGAATATTAAAATCACCAACAACAAGGACTTTATCTGCAGCTAGTACTAACTCTGATAGAAAGTCAGCAAATTCTTTGATAAAGTCTGTATGGTGCCCTGGTGGCCTGTATACAGTAGCCAGCACAAATGTCAACTTACATAATGTTACGTAAAGTACCATAGTTTCGAAGGAATTATATTTGAAAGACTTCTGACTAATACTGTAAATATTACTATAGATTACAGCAACACCTCCCCCTTTGCCTTTCTGACGAGGATTGTGTCGATAATCGTAACCTTGAGGGCTAGACTCATTTAAAGTAATGTAATCGTCCGGTTTTAGCCAAGTTTCTGTCAAACACAGCACATCTAGATTATTATCTTTGATAATATCATTAACAATAAGTGATTTTGAAGAAAGGGATCTAATATTTAACAACCCGAGTTTTATCATTTGTTTAGCATTATTATCTCTATTTTTTATTTGTTGAACATCAATTAAATTTTTACCATTAAATGGGTTTGGAAGTTTTTTGTTTTTACTAATTCGGGGTACAGACACAGTCTCTATTTGAAAATATCTAGGTGTAAGAGTTTCTGTGTTGAGAGTTATCTGAATTTTCTGACTTCTGTAACGTGAGGCAGCTAGCAGATGGTCGGTTTAGCCAGTCTGTCTGCTTTCTGACCTGGGCCCCAGTTTGTCATGTTTCAGTTCTAAGACTATGTGCCATATTACTAGAGAGAAGAGCAGCACCATCCCGGGAGGGATGAATACCATCTCTTTTTAACAGGTCAGGTCTGCCCCAAAAACTTTTCCAATTGTCTATGAAACCTATATTATTTTGCGGACACCACTTAGACAGCCAGCCATTGAGTGATGATAATCTGCTAACTATCTCATCACTCCGACGAACAGGAAGGGGGCCAGAGCAAATTACTTCTCCTGACATTGTACTTGCGAGTTCACACACCTCTTTAATGTTAATTTTAGTGATCTCCGACTGGCGAAGTCGAACATCATTAGTGCCGACGTGAATAATAATCTTAGAGTATTTACGATTAGCATTAGCCAGCACTTTTAAATTTGCTTTGATGTCAGGTGCTCTGGCTCCCGGCAAACATGTGACTATGGTGGCTGGTGTCTCTATTTTCACGTTCCGTGTAATAGAATCGCCAATAACTAGGGCACTTTCAACAGGATTCTCAGTGGGTGTATCACTGAGTGGGGAGAACCTGTTTGATGTTCTTATTGGAACGGAAGAGTGGTGTTTTCCGCGGCTAGGCCGCCTCACGTTACCCAAGTGCCCTGCTGCGCGGGCTCTACAGCCGGAACCGAACAATATAATTAATAACAATATAATTATAATATAACTTCTATAATTGTTGTTATATAAAAAGAAATTTACAAACAAATTACAAACAATACAACAAATACTATAGAGATACAAATTAAATAAACTTGTTTTTCAGATACAGTATGTTTATTTACCACGTATACATTTATTTAACATATTTTTATTCTTACTATCCTCGATTAAAGTTTGGATGCGTGTCTCTAATTCTGAGATTCTCTCTGTCAGCCTGACTATTTCCCTACATTTATGACATGTAAATCCCTCGTCGCTGACAGAGAGAGCTATGGTAAACATGTGGCAAATGGAACAGGTAGCAATGCTGGGAGAGGATGACATGACTCACCGTGTTTGTAGACTGATCCGACTTACCACAGCTGTTTGAAGAACGCGTTGAAAAAGGAGCGCGCGAGAGACTGTTAACAAGTTAACAAGCTAGCGCTGCAAATGTAAATGCGTTGTAACAGCGATTTAGATTCAAATATTACAAGCTAGCGACGTCAGATTAGTGTGTAGGCAATAAAAATAAGCAACAATGAATAAAAGTGGTAGGTAAAAGTTGGGTTTGAAAATTTTGATCCACTTCAAATGTTGACTAATTACAGACATACTGACATAAATATTTTAATTAAACTTTATTTGCAGTTCTTCTTTATTGCACAATGCATATTTCTAAATATTAAGCCTAAAATGTGTTTAATATCACTATTAGTAAGGATAGTATGATCACTGTATAATTTGAATGCAAGATATATATACTTGTACTAAAGTATACTTGCAATAGTTCCACTTTAGCATAATCAGATATACTTAAGTATATCTTTAGTTGGACCTCAACACAAAAATACTTGTTCCAGTTGAGCAGACTTTAAGTAAACCAATTTAGTATACTAAAAGTACAATTGCAGGGTATTTATATTAAGTACATGCAAATGTAAATGCAATTGTAGTACACTTAGCATAAAATAAATGTATTTCAAATAAATTTTAGTATATTTATTTTTCACTAGGGCTTTCAATTATGGATGGTCTTTGGAATTATCATAGGATGTTTCACAGAGTCTGGAAAGGTTGAATGGCAAAGTCTACCTCCCACCCTGAGCACTTTATCCATGAAAGGGTCAAGAGAGTACAATGCATTGCGAGATTTTTTTAATATTTTTTAAATAGTTGCCTGTCACTGAATAAATATATTGATGTTTTACTTCTTTAAAATCAGTAGATTTTTATATGTTGTGAATCAATTATGATGTGGGTTTATTTGGAACACATGTGGGCTTACAGTAAATGGTGCCAAAGTACCAATTAAGCCCATGCCAGACTTCTGACTTTGTTCATAAAACATCTTGATTTTATATTCTAAAATGTACATCTACTAATTAATACATTTTCAAATGAGAGAGAAATCTTGCATTTTAACAAATTATTTTCTTATAAACCATGTATGAAAAAACCCCTAAACTTAGATTTTGGTGGGCTTAATAGGTACAGTTACCCTACTTAAGAAAACAGTTCTTGAGAAAAATTATTGAAGAATTAATTGCCAGGGGCAAATCAAATCAATGCTAAAGGGGAATGAGGAAGCTGATAAACTGGCAAAGGAGTCATTAAAGGATCCTGAGATCAACATCAGAGTACAGATGAGTTGAGCAGAAATTAAGGGGTTGATTGGAAGTGACAAGGTGGTAACGGAGGATATGGGATGATGAATTAATACAAAGGCATCTGTGTAGTATATGAAGAAATATGTGGGTGGAAAGAACAGTTGATCAATTCCTCTTTACTCTGACATGTGCCGACATGTGTTACGTTCACATTTAGAGATTTTAACATTCACGATAATACAAATGATTTACTAAACTCCTTTGGGGTCAAGCAAATCGTCACTAGACCCACTCATCATTTTAATCATACGCTAGATTTAATTATATCACATGGAATCAATCCTACCGATACTGAAATTCTACCGCAAAGCAATGATGTCACTGATCACTACCTTGTAACGTGCATACTGTGTACTGCTGATATTTACAAGAGTATTACCCACGCTATCCAGAGAGAAACTCTAATCTAGAGCGCTAATAATAATAATAATAATAATAATAATTTTCATTTATATAGCGCCTTTCAACACCCAAGGTCGCTTTACAAAGATAGGTGAAGAAACAGGACAAAATAATCATCAACATAAAAGCACACCACACAGTCACTTACAAGGGTAAGGTAAAGATGTACAGGAAAAAAAAGAAAAAAAAAAAGAATAAAAAATTATTTACAGACTATGAGCAGAGGAATAATATTCAGAAAAAGAATGTGTTTTTAAGAGATTTTTGAAGGAGAGAAGGGTGGATGCTTGACGGATGTCTTGAGGAAGGGAATTCCACAACCTCGGAGCCACAACACTAAAAGCCCTAGCTCCCATAGTCACCAGACTAAACTTGGGGGTGACTAACAGTCCTGCACTAGAAGAGCGTAAGGACCGAACAGGAGCATAAGGCTGAAGTAAGTCGGATATGTATGTAGGGCCAAGGCTATGGAGAGCTTTGTAAGTAAGAATTAGTACCTTGAAGTTTATACGCAGGGAGACTGGAAGCCAATGAAGATGATATAGGATTGGAGTAATGTGTTCATTCTTTCTTGTATGCGTGATCAGGCGAGCAGCAGAGTTTTGAACATATTGTAATCTTATGATATTTTTAGCTGAAAGGCCATAAAGTAGTGAGTTACAGTAATCCAGCTGAGATGTGACAAAGGCATGTATTATGGTTTCAGCATCCTGCTGACTAAGAGAGGATCGAATGCGAGATATATTACGTAGGTGAAAAAAAGCTGTCTTTACCACTTTACTAATGTGGTCATTAAATGAAAGAGTGGAATCAAGGATTACACCAAGATTGCGAACAGTCGTAGACTTTATGAATTTTTTCACTGAGAAAATCGAAAGCATCAGAAATGTAATTGTAAATGTACAACCTTTGACAGCATTTTATGATCCAGCCTCAATTATCTGAACCTGATTAATTGAACCTTTTCACAATATTCTAATTTTCTGAGATACTGAATTAGGGATTTTCCTTAGTTGTCAGTTATAATCATCAAAATTAAAAGAAATAAACATTTGAAATATATCAGTCTGTGTGTAATGAATGAATATAATATACAAGTTTCACTTTTTGAATGGAATTAGTGAAATAAATCAACTTTTTGATGATATTCTAATTATATGACCAGCACCTGTACATGGCTTGTCATGTGTTTCTCTGTGCCATGTGCTCTCATGTCTATTGTCTTGACTCCGCCCACCTTGTTACCTCATTATTGGTTCATTTGCCCCACCGGTCCTCCCTCATTACCTGCCTTGTTTGCTCTCCTATTTATTCTCCTTGTGTTTGCAGTCCAGTGCTGGTTCGTTGTCATATGTTTCCCTTTTGTGTGGTCAAGTCAAGTCAAGTCAAGTCAAGTCTTGTTTGCCCCCCACGGGGTAGTTTTTGTTGTGTTTGGTTTTATTTTTTATTATTAATAAAAGCCCTCTTTTCCCTGCAATTGAGTCCTTGCTCCTTCTTCACCAAACCTGACAGAAAACATTTCTACTCATCATTGTATTCCGTTTCCTGTGTCATCTCTCTTTTATATGACGTTGGTTCATTAATATTCAACATATTATTTGGATACTGATTATTGAAATAATACTAGTATCTATTAAGCTAAGCATATCTTTGATCTAAAATGTTACTAGTAACAAAATTAAGCACTAGTTCTATTTTTTCTTAGCTAGTGAATTATAATAAAGTATCTAATGAATAGGTAGCTACTAGTATCCAACGAATGAGTACCAGTCTCTAATGATTAAGTACTAGTATCTAAAGAAGAAGCACTTATAGCTAATGAATGAGTACTAGTAATTAATGGAATAGATACTAGTAAAAATAAGTACTAGTAGCATGAAAATAGATACTAGTACGTTTTAAGGATTAATGCAATAGGAGAGAGCTTTAGAAATACAAACCGGAAGACAGAAGAGAACAAATTCAGCCAAGAGCCCTGCAAATATTTATATAGAGAGATATACAGGCATCTAGCGGCTACAGATTGGTATTACAGTTTACCTTTACTTCTTCCCAACAGACTGTGGTCGTTCACACATCATTGCAGTTTTTAAACAAAAAAACATATTGCCTTTATGTCTGCTCTGACCCGTGCAAAATGATTTAAAAAGCCTACACTTTATTCAGACACTGACAGCCTGTCTATAATAATGAAAGCACCACTCTAGTAACATTTTACATTGTTTTCTAGAAATTGGTGTTTTGTTTTTGTCTTTTGCTGCCCATCATGTCCACAACGCCTTAGTAGAAGACATACTGTATCTCAAAGGGTCCTTCCAGGTTACACAAATTGAAAAATAAATACATCTATTGTTACAGCACTAACAAGCCAAATTAAAGTCTGCTCTTTTGCCTTCTTGTTTTTTTGGAGACACTTGGAGCATTAAAATCCCCACCTGTCAACATTCCTGTTTACTAAATGAAAAAGAACATGGTTCAGCCTTACCAGGGGTCAAGACACATGTTTGTGGTACAGTACATCATTAATGACAGTATATTTTGTGTATAGTTTGTGTTATATTTGGTCTTATAAAGTTGAGACTACTTAACATTTCAAAATTATGTTTATAGGTTTGGAATGATGATATGTAATTCTTCAAGGAGGAAGCGGAGCAATGCAGTCAATTTCTTCATTTCATATGCAGCTTGGGGATAAAGATAATTGCACTCAAACCTTCATTACTCTGGCAGGAGAGTAACTACTCATGCTTTAAATTTTTTAAAATGATTTAAAGCATGAGTAATTACTCTGTTTGTTTGAGGTTTTCCCTCAACACACTGTCAACTTATGAGACCGTTTATAATTACATTTACTTGACTTAAGCTTGTTTCTTTTTGTTTTTCTGTTGCTTGGTTTGTAAACTGAAACAATTACAACCAATAAATAAATTCTAAAACAACATGCTTGCAACTTCTAATTGAATGTAAATATTGTCAGTGCACTGAACTTGTGTTATTTATTTACATGTAATAATAATAACAACAACAACAACAACAATACAATAACATACTGGTTCATGCAACATTTTAGCCAAATAATAAAAATAATTAGTTTTTGTGTAAACCAATTTCTTGGTTAAAACTTACTAACACAGCAATAGGTCAGTGATATATGATCACATCACTGGGTTAGCTTCTGGCTGATGGACAGTCGTGTAATTCTACGTGAGAGAATGGGTACGTCGCCATCTTACCCTAGCTTTTCTTATCTTTCTGTTGTTATCTTTCCTATCAATCATTGTTAACTTTTTGCTTTTACTTTCCTATGCGTTCTGATGACATTGAATATATTCTTGATACCTATTGTGTATTGTATACAAAGTTGTGTGTCATTAATGTCATCTCCTGCTGTTCACAAGCATAATAATAATAATAATAAAAAAATTTAAAAAAAAAAACATTATTTAAAAACAAATCACTCACTGTCTCCTGGAGATTAAGGACTATGTGCAAATTATACACCATCAGAGTTGCAATTTTATTTCATTTTCACAATTATTAATAACAGCTTTAAAGCTGAACACATAAATTCAGTGATTATAATCTATAAACATAATATTCTGGAATGTGTCATTCTGAACTTTTACTTTTGATGTCTTAGGTTTAGGAAAACAGAGTGACTCATAATAGACTATCAAACTCAAATGGATCTACTTCTTTCTTAAATTTCTCTAATTAAAAAGAAATAGGAAAGAAGACTTTACTTTTATTACTTTCCTTTTGTCATTTGCAAGACTTTGTCTTAAAGTGCTGGATTTTTGTAGGCTATCTTATCATTACAAACGTTTACTATGGAGACTTGAAAAAATACAAAATAGACACTCAATGTTGTTAAACAGTATTTAATATTCCAACATGAATAACAAAAATTCTTTTTATTTTTTACAACAAAGGAATACTAACGTGGTAAATTCTGACCAAAAAGAGGAGCAATTATAATAGATGTATGAATTTCTGGTGCTCAGGAGGAGAACAGCAAGTTCTAAACAGGGGTTGTCAGCTCTGGTCCTCAAGGCCCACTTTCCTGCAGAGTTTATCTCCAACCCTAATCAGTTGAGAACCCCTGGTTTAGAATCTGATGTTCTCCTCTTGAGCATCAGAAATCCATACATCTATTATAATTGTATTTTTGGTATTATAACCCCTGCTCTAATGTTGCCCACTAGAGGGAGCCATAGGATAAGAAATCATTTAAGCCTAATGCAATGGGTGTAGAATTGTAGCAAAATTCCAAATAAATAGATTATGATCCACAAATAAATGTAAAGATGTTCACAAAAAATAATCGTATGCACAAATAAATAGAATGAGATCCACAAATATATATTTGTGGACAAATATGATTTTATGTCACAAGCACAACTCTGCCTGCATTTATTTGTGAATCACCACCTGTACATTTGTGGATCACCTCACGCGTTTGTGGATTCTGAAACAATTCTAGCGTCACGACTGCAGACAAATCCACAAATAGGTCGACTCCACCCACCGACTACTCAAGCCAATCAGATAAGGGCCACGTTGCGCTGACCAATCACAGCACACTTTCACTACAACCAATCACGTTTTGCTTTACAATCGGGCGGGAACAGACTCTGAAAGGAGCTCCGTACTATTCCACCATGGGCGCTTCGTGTGTGTGTGTGTGAGACAGTATTTCGCTCTCTTCTAACCCTCCCCTGATGTTTAGCCTATTTACTGTGTTTTGACTGGATGTCTCTGGTTCATTTTTCATTGGGTGGATGTAATTCATAATTATATTATTAATAATAAAACACTTTTTATGCACTTTCTCCTGTCCAGTGTGTCTTAAACTGATTCACACACACACACACACACACACACACACACACACACACTGGTGAATCTCACAAAAAGTGCAGGTCATGTTTCACCACAAAAACTGAAGAAAAATATGTATTTTTGTCTGGTTATCCAGTACAAATATTCAAAAAATCTTGAATTGAGATATATTTACTGGAGAAGCAAAATTACTTAAGATAAAAATGTATCAGAATGAAGTGAGTTTGTGCTTAAAACAAGAAGAAAAATCTGCCAATGGAGTCAGAAAAATAAACTTCATTCAAAGTGAAAAGATTTTTTCTTAGCCCAGATTTTTTTAGCACAATTTATTAGTAGTAGTATTATTTGTATTATTATGTTTATTAATTATTCCAGTACAAACACTCAGTAGGGTTCAGGGTGACATCAGCGTGACGCAGAACTAAAGAGCGGGGAAAGATTGTGAGAGGGTCGCGGGTTGAAACACTAGTTGCTTAAAGAAATAATTACATGATCGGAATAAATGAGTGTTGACTATAATCAAACTGGATAAACTATACCAACAGTAATGAACGTCACAACAGCAGCTTGTGTGTTGCTGATGATCAAACTCCTGGAGTAGTTCAGATAAAATAAGATTTTGTGAGATAAAATAATTCTAAATGAAGTTAAAAGTTTGCTTCTGTAATACGAATTTGTCAAAAATCCCAATTTAAGGTACCGGATCTTAAGTCGAGGCATAGGATCGGATTTTTCCAAGTTCTGTCATGAAACTCTAGATGGCGCAGGTCTCTAGATCTTTAACTCATTTGGTAGCGATCACATCATTATCTACATAGTGCAGCTGATTGGCTGCTGCTGCATCTGCGGCCAATGAGCTGCGGCTCAACATTCAAATATTCAAATAGGGTAGTGTTGCTGTTAGCAGTCTTCAGCTTTCAGAAAGCATCTGTAATAACATCTAAGATAAGTGCTCACTCTTTTTAGACGTTCACTGATGTGATTTACAGTCAACTTCATGAAGGACAGTGATGGAGCGAGCGCTCAATGGGCAAAGCTGTAATAATTGTGAATAATCTATAGACCACGGCTTTTTAATGCTTTGTATTTGTGTATTTTGAGGGGGTGGGGGTTGTTTTTTTCTTGTTTTGCTTTTCATATTTAAGTTTTGGGTTCATTTCAAGCACTCATTTGTTCTCAAGTGTGTGGATAAAGCAACAGAAGCATCTAATATACCAACATCAAGTTCCAAACAATGAAGAATCTCATTGTTTTTAAACAGCTTTCGGTGATACTGTCATACTTTTTTGGAATTCACTCCAAAGAAGACTAAAAACCTTTGAATTCATTTGTATTGATAATGTAGAATTTTAGTGTGAGGGTATTATGACCCTGAAAATGAGTATTCAGCTTTCTTTGTATTTTGCTCTTGGTTGTTTGCTTTCTCCTGTCACTATCTCTCTTACCTCATATCTAGCACAATATTTTGTTTTAGATAATTTCCCATTGTTGTTATTTAGTACGATTTCCAATTTGTATATTTTTTTTTTTTTAGTATTTGATTTTGTGTGTGTGTTTTTATAAGATGCTTGATGACTACAGATGAAAGTTCTGCCACATTTACAGCCGTGTCTATTAATGTGCATTGCCCCTGTAAACAAATAAACTAAAGTAAATGTAATGATGGGACAGTGCAGTATAATGTATAGATGAGACCAAAGACCTCAGCAAAAAAACCTCTCCAAAGAGTTCGTTGTGGTTAAAGTTGACTTTATTTCATAATTCATTACATCATAAACAGGCCAAATGAAATGTGTGTGGTTGAGTGCAGTACAACAGCCACAGTCACAATATGCTTTTAAGAGTGACATTAAAATCATGCATTAGAAACAGATATGATTATAGTTGCCATATAGATCTACCACTGAGATAACTGAAGAAGATCCTGTGATGGCAGCATGATGCTGTGATTTTACTTGTAGGCTATGTACATTTCCCAGCCTTTGTTGCCCTCATTCAGATTTTTCTCAATAAAGTTTACACCAGCTTTCTGATACTCAATCCAGGCGTCACTGTTGATCAGCAGAACAAAGGCTTGCATCCATTCTTGTCCTTCTTTCTTGTACCATAGGTACACATCTTTTCCACCGGTTCCTTTATTGAGATTAACACTGAGCTTTTTATAGCCTTCCTTCTGAAGCTTTGATTCCTCCTGGAGAGAGGTGGATACATCAAGAGCAGTGAGAGCCTTGCTCTCATCGGTTGTGCGCCGATACCAGAGGAAGACGTAGTTTTTTCCACCAGAGCCCCGATTGGTGTCTTCACACACACGAGTGTAGCCCAGTTCAAACATGTGCTTGTCAGAACTGAAGTCAACCGTTGCTGCGACCTGTTGTATGTAGCTGGTCTTCTCTCTCTTCACCCACAGGTAGATGTAGTTTCCTCCTGCATTGCGGTTCAGATCACAGCCCAGTCTCTCCCAGCCATCTTTCAGAAGAGCAGGTTCTTCTTTGGCTTCTTTGGTTACCACGAGCTCCACAATAGGAATGTCATATTCAGTGCTGCCGTAGAAGTACCAGAGAAAGATGTGATCTCCACTGACTCCTGCATTCAGATCCTTGTTGACCAGCGTGTACCCAGCATCAGCCAGACCAGATTTCATCTTGTCAGTGAATGAAAACTCAATCCTGGTCACTGGTCTTTTGCCAGACTCTTTCTTGTACCAAAGAAGGACCCGGTTTCCACCAGTACCTTCATTGAGGTTAACATTGATGAGCTGATAACCTTGAGCTCCGAGTATTTCCTCTTCGTCCTTACAGGTGGAGACATTGAGCTTGGTTATTTGCTGTCCATTTGCCATTTTGTTTTCTTCTGTATTTGTGGCACTGAAGAAGTAGGTTAAAATTCTGGAAAAAAAACAAAACAAACACACAAAAACTATAGTTAGGGGCCAAGCACCAAAGGTGCGTAGGCACCTATTGTAATCGTTGGTGTTCTTATTATTATTCTTCCGTTTCCGCTCTGGAAGTCTATGACAGCCCATAGAACCGCTTGCTGGAAAGTTGTGAAATTTGGCACACAGATGGAGGACAGTCTGAACTGTGTCCACAGCAAATTTGGAGTCTCTAACTCAATCCCTCTAGCGCCACCAGCTGTCCAAAGTTGCACTCACGTTTATGCTAATAACTTTTGAACTGTAAGGCTGGTTTCACACCGCACGCGTCAGCAGAGCGTCAGCAGAGCGTAAGCAGCGTGTTTTTTCGCCGCCCATGTTAACAGATGAGAGCATTCACACCGCACGCAGAGGCTGCGCGGCAGCGCGGTGCGGGAGCAGAGCAGAAGCAGCAGTGCCGCGATCATTTCGGCGCTGGGTCTATTTTTGCTGCACTGTTAACGCTTAATTAAAGTGAAAGTACACCAACAAGAATTGAAGTATTTCAGGAAAGAAAATTAATATTAAAAAATATTTATAGAAGATTTACTCATTTAAACTTGTTTTTAATTATTCAGTTTGGGTTAAAGTATGGTGTATTATAAAAAACTAAACTAGCCAGAAAATATGATATATAAACATTATTTTAGTTATTACACAGACAGCTATAGGATCTAGCACGCCCAAATTAAACCCGAGTTTGCTGTCTTTTTTCACCGAGTTTACTGTCTTGTAAACATGTGCACGCGTCAGATGATGTAAAACACAAATCTTACCTCATTCATGTGCAGCAATGGATAACACAAAGCTTTTATTTATTTATTTTTATTTATTTTACGTTTATATGTGAGTGTTGTACACCTCCCCATGTTAACAAATTTTCAAGACTATCAAGTTTATAAATGACCAACTTATAAAAACTAATTTATAGCTGTCTTTGTAAAGAAATGCTCACTTCATAAGTAGCTTCGAGCCGCTGCTGTGACGCTGTACAAACGCTTCCAGTGTGAATACTCTCGCGTCACTGCAGCTGCAGTTGTCTTTAATTGCTTAATGTTGCAGTCAGTCTGATGCTCCAGCTGTGCTGGGATGACTTGTTGTGCCTTCTTTGTGCTTGGCCCCGATAATTGCTGCTTTCAGCTATATTTAATTATTGCTTTTGTTATATAATTAGGAATTTATATCAATTCTGTAGTTATCATTTTATTTATAAAGTCTGACATGCATATAATTTTTATTTCTT
Source organism: Ctenopharyngodon idella (assembly GCF_019924925.1). Lineage (NCBI taxonomy): Eukaryota > Metazoa > Chordata > Actinopteri > Cypriniformes > Xenocyprididae > Ctenopharyngodon > Ctenopharyngodon idella. Next base: position 21,007,067 of record NC_067233.1, on the reverse strand, counting down.
GGCTCACCAATCTTTTTATTATGAAATAACATGTTTTTAGATATAATGTTACAAGCACTTCAAAAGTATTAATGCAATGGCAACATTTACTCTTTTTTTTTAAATTATTTATTATACTTTCATACTTAGATTTTAAATTAGAAGTCTAATTGTTAAATGGTTGTTGTCTAGATTTTCTCCAGATGAATAAATCATCACCTTACCAGAAGATGTTGTAGAAGACACTGCTGTTTCACTGACGAGAGCAGAAGAGATCTTTAAAGAACCTTCACAGGGCTCTCTCTTATATAGTCCTCTCAGCTGCTCCACCCAACACAAACCGGTTAGTTGTGTGTAATTCTGAAGAAAGTGACTGACTTGTTCAGTCATTAAATATAGGGTAAGTGTACCCATTAAGCCCATGTACCCTTTAAACCCACTTTCAACTGTGAAGTCAAATGAAAAAAAGAAAATCATATTTTATGTCAAATAAGAGGTAAATGATTTGTGAATGAACAAATAGTACTTTATCATTTTATATCATTTTCCTTTAGATGGAAAGATGAGTTTTATTAGCTTGCGCACAAATCTAATCTCAAGGTCAAACCATTAGCCTTACTGAAAGATAGACTGCCAAAGAATTAAGCACGTGAACTACAAACAATGAATGTTTTGTAATTAATTATTTATTAATTATTTATTTCAAGACCGGTCAAGACCACAACTATCACTAAATTGCCGTTGCATTGTCTGATTTCTTTGTTAACATCATTAATTTGATTGGATGTAAAACTTCCTGCTTCAAATGCAACCAATAACTTATTTCTAATTTCATTTATTTTGTCACTGTTGTGCCGGGTCAGAAATCAACAAGGGATTGAGTCAAAAATGTCACCAAAATGAATACAAATGCCCACAAAATTCAAGATATGATTGCAAAAAAGTACTTGTATAAGATCTTTATATTATAACATATGATATAATTAAGCAATATCAAAAGAAAGAGGGCTGTTTTCACAAATATGAGCACAATTGCAAATGTGATATTGATTTTTTACAAATGTTCAATAAACAATTTTATTTTTAAAACATTAATCTCAACATTATTTATGCATTTGTAATTGTACCAATTCAGATGCAACTTCTGTTCCTCCTCTGCAGTGTAAAGATGAATTCTGTTGTTAGTGATTTCAATTGATTGGTAACCGATCTATATAGTGTCTTATTATTCTAATTTTAATTATTGAATAAAAATAAGACATTTCTCAGGCAGTAAATGTGGATCTTTCAGATGAATTTGAGGAGTGCTAGTCTGGTCTTGGTCTTGTCTCGGTCTCGACTTGGTCTCAGATTAGGTGGTCTTGACTACAACACTAGATATTAATTCAATTGAGATAGAGCCCGTTGTGTCCTACAGTTCCTTAACTCGGGAGCCAAGCTGAGTTAAGGCTACAGGCTCCCGGCATGGGGGGCCCAATAGGAGACCCCCGTAAGCCCAGAGTATGGAGCCCCTAACGGTGCTGAAGAGTAGATACATGAAGATAAACACTATTGACTCTATAGGCAATGACTGCGCTAATGCTAGTGACAAGTAATATTTTACTTGCTCATTAAATATACATGTTAAATAAGTTATGTTAGCATATGATAGCTGTTGATTTGAACTAAAATAGATCAGATTAATTGGTTCCAGAGCTACAACTCTGGTAGTTCGAGCAAATTCATTTTTTTTTTTTTTGGAGTAATTAACTTAAAAATATGTGTTTATGCTACAGATTATTAAGTTCCTCTAACTCAGTGTAGCTTGTTGGTTGAACGTAAATTCACTCAAAGTTGTCATAACTCAAAAAATTGATGCAAACTGTTGCGTTAATTCTTTTTTGTTGAGGCAACGCATTTTTTAGAGTGAATGAGTCATATACACCTAGTGGTTTAGATCATACCTATCCGTCCGTGAATATTTGAGTCGTGTTGTTGTATGCTTAATTAATGTATTGTTGAACGATTATTTGGAAAATGTATTCTAAGAGATTCTGTGTGCAGGTTTTTGGTCCAATAACTAATACCTCAGTCTTATCTAAATTTAATAGAAGAAAATTACTGGTCATCCATTATTTTATATCTATAACACTCTTTCAGTTTGGATAATTTGGAGATTTCATCTGGTCGTGATGAAATATATAAATTAATCAAGCATTCTGCGTTAGTTCAGGCAGGCCTCGTAGTCAAGCTCCGCTATCAGCTGATTCGCAAATGATCCACCCATATCAGCTAATCTGATTTCTATGGACTCAACTGCCAACTCAAATAAGGCGCATTACTTAAACGCAGCTTCCATCTCTCTGCTTGCTTGGCTGCTTCCACTGCACGCTGCTTGCAATCAATCAAGATAAGTAAAACGGTCTTTTTATGCTATGTCTATCGTTTTTGTGTGGTCTGCTTTATCAGTTCATTATGAAGTAACAATACATGAGGTTTAATTCACATGTCAGTGAACAGTCTGTTTTAATACTCAGAGTGATTTACTAAGCATAAGAAGCTAGCCAATATGAGATTTGCTTTTATTCAGAGCAAGGCCGTAACCATGTCTTGAACATTGGGGGGGGGGGGGGGGGGGGGGGGACCTTTTTTTTTTTTTTTAATAAAGCATAAAGAAACAAAACAGTGAATGAAATTGCTGCTAATACAATGCTATATCAGATATGTACAATAACAATTGTAGAAAAAAAAAAAAAAAAAAAAAAAAACATTACGATGTCCAGAAATCAATTTTAATAGTACAAAGAGAAGTCATGTTTAAAGTCCCCATGAACCGGAAGTTGCAAACGATTTTTCTCCAGTGTTGTGACGTATTTCCAAGTGAAATGGAATATTGAATAGAGGGCAGGGTTTTACTCCTCCTCTCCATCTCTTGCTAGCAGACTAACGGTCGGAGGGGAGTGGTTTAAGCGTTTTCAACCCAAGCTGTCAAACTGATGTCATTAGAGAAGGGGCACCGTTGCAGAGGGGAGGAGCATTTTCAGATTTTGATTAAATATTACGAAGCCAAACAATTTTTTTGTGTGGATTGACTTGCACGGATGAATTGTTCACCACAAAACTAGCAATTTCAGCTAACAAAATAAATAAGGTCAATTTTGATTTCATGTGCTTTCAGATGAATTTGAGGAGTGCTAGTCTGGTCTTGGTCTTGTCTCGGTCTCGACTTGGTCTCAGATTAGGTGGTCTTGACTACAACATTAGATATTAATTCAATTGAGATAGAGCCCGTTGTGTCCTAAATTTCCTTAAGCTGAGTTAAGGCTACAGGCTCCCGGCATGGGGGGCCCAATAGGAGACCCCCGTAAGCCCAGAGTATGGAGCCCCAACTCAGCTTGGCTCCCAAGCTATGCCCGGTCAAACTTCCAGCTACAACTCCAGAGTCAAGCTGACTCAAGGCTCCAGACCACCGGCCACTAACACCTACCCATCCCACCCAGGGCTCTAATCAAATATTAGTAAAAGGAATTTTTTAAATAGTTGCCTGTCACTGAATATATATATTGATATTTTACTTCTTTAAAATCAGTAGATTTTTATATGTTGTGAATCAGTCATGATGTGGGTTTATTTGGAACACATGTGGGCTTACAGTAAATGGTGCCAAAGTACCAATTAAGCCCATGCCAGACTTCTGACTTTGTTCATAAAACAGCTTGATTTTATATTCTAAAATGTACATCTACTAATTAATACATTTTCAAATGAGAGAGTAATCTTGCATTTTAAATAATGATTTTCTTATAAACCATGTATGAAAAAACCCTAAACTTAGATTTTGGTACAGTTACCCTACTTAAGAAAACAGTTCTTGAGAAAAATTCTAAGGTTCTTAAGAAGAATTATTGAAAAATTAACTGCCAGGGGCAAATCAAATCAATGCTAAAGGGGAACGAGGAAGCTGATAAACTGGCAAAGGAGTCATTAAAGGATCCTGAGATCAACATCAGAGTACAGATGAGTAAAACAGAAATTAAGGGGTTGACTGGAAATGAAGTGACAAAGAGCTGACAGAGGATATGGGACGATGAAATAATACAAAGGCATCTGTGTAGTATATGAAGAAATCTGTGGGTGGAAAGAACGGCAGTTAACAACATTGACAGTTGATCAATTCCTCATTCCCCTTTACTCTGACATGTGCTGGAATGTGTGTTACATTCACATTTAGAGATTTTATCATTCACGATAATACAAATGATGTGTTAGGGGCTGCGTTTACAGATTTACTAAATTCTTTTGGGGTCAAGCAAATCGTCACTAGACCCACTCATCATTTTAATCATACGCTAGATTTAATTATATCGCATGGAATCAATCCTACCGATATAGAAATTCAACCGCAAAACAATGATGTCACTGATCACTACCTTGTAACGTACATACTGCGTACTGCTGATATTTACAAGAGTATTATTCACGCTATGAAGAGAGAAACTCGTAATCTAGAGCGCAAATGAACACAAACTCGTCTAGAGGTCTTCAGAATCGCGTGGAAAGACAGCACTTCCCGCTATAAAAAGGCTCTAAAAGCAGCCAGGGCTGAACATCTCAAACTCATAGAAAATAACCAAAACAATCCAAGTTTCTTGTTTAGTACAGTGGCTAGATTAACAAATAAACAGGCATCACCTGAACTAAATATTCCACTACAGTTCAGTAGTAATGACTTTCTGAAAGTGTAAGGCCCGTCCAATCGACCCAAAGACAGTTTTCCATCGGACGGGGAAGGTGTTTTGCGCGTTCGTTTTTTTCAGTGTGGCAAGGTAGTTTAATTCTAATTAGACTCTTATCTGACTCCATTTTATTATGACCTCGAATTTAGGTTGTAATGCCAATTGAATATTGACCATTTATATTTATAATTTATCTAGACATTTGATTATTCTATTTTACTCTTTACTCTTATTGTTCTCGTTCATTCAAGTGCCAGAGTCGCACAGGGTCCTTGCAACGGCCGTTCATTAATTATGCGGGCCCAGCGATCACAAACGCGCTAGTCTTGGCCACTAGACAGAGGTAATTGACTATACTATTTAGAGGCTTGCTCCCATGCTCACTCACTCTAAGAGTATTTTATTTAGTCCCAAAAGATCTGTGTACACTTGAATTAAAGCAACATTATCTCTAGTCAGAGGTCATGACCACTAATCCAGATATAAGCTGACCAATACTTTCTCTAATAGTAGTTTTGGTGTGGTCATGCCATGGTTTCCCATGTACACTTAGCTAGAGTAACATTACATTATACAGAGGTAAGGCCCACCCTATTTAGGTTGGTCAGTCAACATTCTGTTGCCCTAAATGGAAATTCCCTTTATTAGCCTTTACAGTCTAAAGGCTGATTTATACTTCTGCGTCGAGTGTACGCCGTAGCTACGGTGTAGACTGTGTGTAGCATGCGTAGCCTACGACGTAGCCTGACGTACACCTCTTCAAAAATGTAACAACGCGTCAATTCTACGCGGACCGCAAGCGCTGTGATTGGTCTTCTAGAACCCCTCCCTCAGGTCAAAAAACTGGCGCGGAGCACTCGGAGAAGAGCGAGCATTTTCAACTTCCATATGAAGGAAAAACACTTTGTTTCAGGGGACACATGCAGTCATACTGCAACAAAAGTCGTTACCTATTTGCCGCTTCTATTTGTAAGCTTCTCTGACAACGTACATGACAAGCTGCTTCTTCTTCGGCTTTTGCCTTGATCCTTAACATGACTGCGGACACTGACTTCTAGTGGTCTGCATGCATGTTGACGCGGACAACGACGCAGAAGTATAAATGAAAACAGACGCATAGCCTACGGCGCAGAGGTTCCGGCGTAGGTCCGACGCAGAAGTATAAATCAGCCTTAAGTACTCTTAAACTAATGTCAAGCGTTAGCCGGAGCTCTAAAATCTCAGTTGGCATGCCCCAATGCTCCACTCAAAACTGGACTTTAGTCCGTTACTAACCTGACGCAGATTTGCGATAACAATGGATACATCATAATCTACTGAAGTCAATAATTTCAGAGTAAGTCAGAATAAAATCAAATGTAACAATTTATTAGTCAGGTAAACGTATCATGCCAATTACATAATCAATTCAAAGATGATCAATACAAAACATTAAATGCTCAGAAATAGAGTAAAAGGTGTATACCTGACATTAGAAAAATGCATATTGCTGAGTGTCTTGGACATTCAGCTATGAGGGGCTCATCTGACTACAGAATCGCCCCAAGCCTTTTGCAACATTTCTTTAAATACTCAGACCAAGACAAAACATCCCCCAATGTGCGGCAGGAACTTACAATCAGAATTTGCATTGACTAGGGTCACAGACCTAAGGAGTTCGCACCTTGTTGTGGAACAGGAGGTAGTTTGGATGAAGGACCCTGGGAAAGGGGCACACCCACGATTGCAACCAAAGTATCTCTAAACTCTTAAAACCTTTATTACCTTTTGGTTTACTTCCATGTAGACGAGACAATTGTACCAGTTGCATTGAGACATTTTAAATGATACCAAACATGACTATTAATTCACTTGCATTGACAGAACATTATAATCTTTATATAGTCTTACTAAGTGAACTGAGTGAAGGGAAGAATGTGTAAAGGGAAGGAAGTGGGTGAGAAGGAACAAATGTGAAGGAAGGATTTTCTTTCCCGCAACTTCATTCTGTGGGGTGTGAAGACAAATGGCTGTATGTGTTTGTACTGTCCATATCTCAGGAGATCAAAGTATCTGAGGTTCTGTTTATCTTACAAAAGCATCTGAAATATAAAACATGCTCCATTATAAAGCTTGGAAGAGCCAGGATATTTTTAAATATATCTCCGATTGTGTTTGTCTGATCACTCTAAAAACAGGGCACCTGTTACCACAACTTAAATAAATGCATGGCTGCAAGTTTAAAATTCAAATGTATTGTTTTAATTAAACCTTTAAGTTGCAAACATTAATTTGTTGAGTTCTGTTGACATAATAATGTTGATCATTACATCAACTTAATATCGTCTGTAATTTAGACTCAAATTTCTACATTAATTGGCTTTTTTTTTTAATTAGTTTGAAATAATTTAATGAAATTAGTTCAGAAATTAGGCAGTGGATTTCTAGTTCCCAGCATGCTTTGCATAGGACTGGATAAGGAGAATAAATGTTGAAATTAAGTGTTAATTTATGTGTTTTTAGTGAAGGGAAAGACCTGTTAGTGTTTAATGCTGTTACGTTTGTCATTTAAAATAGTTTCTGTAATGTTGAAGTTTTGTGGTTATCACTGTGCTGAAGAGTAGATACATGAAGATAAACACTATTGACTCTATAGGCAATGACTGCGCTAATGCCAGTGACAAGTAATATTTTACTTGATCATTAAATATACATGTTAAATAAGTTATGTTAGCATATGATAGCTGTTGATTTGAACTAAAATAGATCAGATTAATTGGTTCCAGAGCTACAACTCTGGTAGTTCGAGCAACTTCATTTTTTTTTTTTTTTTTGAGTAATTAACTTAAAAATGTGTGTTTATGCTACAGATTATTAAGTTCCTCTAACTCAGTGTAGCTTGTTGGTTGAACGTAAATTCACTCAAAGTTGTCATAACTCAAAAAATTGATGCAAACTTTTGCGTTAATTCTTTTTTGTTGAGGCAACGCATTTTTTAGAGTGAATGAGTCATATACACCTAGTGGTTTAGATCATACCTATCCGTCCGTGAATATTTGAGTCGTGTTGTTGTATGCTTAATTAATGTATTGTTGAACGATTATTTGGAAAATGTATTCTAAGAGATTCTGTGTGCAGGTTTTTGGTCCAATAACTAATACCTCAGTCATCCATTATTTTATATCTATAACACTCTTTCAGTTTGGATAATTTGGAGATTTCATCTGGTCGTGATGAAATATATAAATTAATCAAGCATTCTGCGTTAGTTCAGGCAGGCCTCGTAGTCAAGCTCCGCTATCAGCTGATTCGCAAATGATCCACCCATATCAGCTAATCTGATTTCTATGGACTCAACTGCCAACTCAAATAAGGCGCATTACTTAAACGCAGCTTCCATCTCTCTGCTTGCTTGGCTGCTTCCACTGCACGCTGCTTGCAATCAATCAAGATAAGTAAAACGGTCTCATTGTTACGTAGGTATTAATACATAACTTTCAAAGACACAAAACGTACATTTTTGTACGTTTAGAAAGGTGCTAAAACGTACAATATTGATGTAATTATGGCACAAAAACGTAAAAATATTTACGTTTTTACAGCGAAAAAACGTAAAATATTTACGAATCTTTCATGTCATCAAATTATATGTATATTTTCCCTTTTTATCATTTTGTAGATAAAAGATCCCTAAACCCCATCCCGAACCTAAACCTACCCATTTTATACAGAATGTTAAAAGAATAAAATATAATGGACAGAAATCTGTAGGAAAATGACAATTTTAGTAAAAATATAACATTAAAACGATATTTTGAGCCACTAATCCTACACCTACCCATAACCATTTCTTTAAACTACCTACTGTTATAAATAAAAGAATGACAGACAAACAAGCGTAATCACAATAATTTATTTTTTGCGTAAATGTCAAAAGTGGTACCAAAAGTAGTTCAAATGATGATGAGTTCCAGTCGCAGTCTTCTCTGGCGGAAATAGTTTTTATAGTAGTGCTACATATTAAATTTATGCAGCAGCAGCAAGCCATTTACGTAAAAATTACTGCGACTAAGCATAGTGGACATGAGAGATGTTCGGTGGTGAGCTTTCTCATGTATAGACATTTACCAAATTGCTGATTCTCTGTCTCTGTTTGAATTTCAGAAATTCCACCTCCTGTGTCTAGAGGCAGTGCCATCAGCTGGTCTGCCCCCCTTTCAGCCAAACTGTACTAGGCTAGATATGACCCTTCAATTTTATTTGCACTCTGCAGCTCACTACATGTGTAGTCGTCTAGCCAAAACTACATTTAAAAAAATGTATGACTGCTTGCTTAGTCTCACTTCAGTTCTTCTGTGCCACTTTCTCCATAGCTGTACTGCCTTCAATCAAAAGTATGGTCACCTGCACTGCCTAGATCCATCCACCATCAGCGTACTAGAAAATCCATCTATTTGTTTCGGGCTTTAAAGAGAGAAACCTCGAGTCAATGATCAGCGTTTCCCTTTGCTCATGGTTTTCTCAGAGGTGGCGAGTTTTCCACATGCACAGATTCTTTTAATCTGTCACAATTTCTGATGTATCAAATTATTTGCACCACTTCATATTTCTAAAACTGATAGGAACAAGAAAGGAATAGTCGTTTTAACCTCTGAATCTAACCTCTGTCATCTATGTTGGGCTACCTGAGGAGCCGTCCACAAGCTGGTCAGCAGGACGCATTATTTGCCACGGAGGAGGGAAAGCCCATGTCCAGGGCCTGGTTTGCCTCCCATCTACGCCCTCTCTGCAATGTTACGAGCTTCCCCAGAGCTTCCTTCATTCACTGTGCTATGTGCTGCTGCAACTGCAGCTTCCTCCACTCCTGTCTCTACATTGAAGTTGTGGTAGTTTCTTCTTTTTGTAAAACAAAACACTTCTCAAAATCTTTGATTCAGAATACACACTTTATTACAAAGTGGAGCTGTTATGTCTGCAGAGGCAACAACTGTTCTTCCTTGATTTTGGCTCATATTTATACCATGCGACATGATCCGAGGCCAAGTTATTTTGACCATATTTTTCTCTTTCTTCTAGCCTAAAATAGAATTTTCCATACTCATACACACATTCTTTATGATTCAAATTTCTGTATACACAGCAAACCTTTTTTAGAACCAGGCCTTATGCTACCATGTTCTCAGCACATGTAGGCCTACTTCTGACACACATATGATTTTAATTGTAAAGTAAAACACATCATATTATGCTATATTATGCTCACTTTTACCATAACAAAATCTTCTACAAAGGCCATGGGGCGATGGTCTTGAGCTGCTTATGAACGTTCCCTCCGGCCGATGCTCGAGCCATCCTTGAGAAAAGCAATGAGTGCTGCTCCCTGATCCATGGCTTGAAAATGAATATTTACATTTACCTATTTACATTTAAATACTGTAAATTTGAACGCAGATGCGTGATGACGCTGCGTGTGCTTGGTGCGTGTCCACTGGCAAGGAGCAGAGCGAGCGTTTTCAATTAGAAATGCGTGCTTTGCTTGATGTTTACACTTGCTGTTTGTGGTCTCACCCGTCGGTAGGCCTATTTTCTGTACAAATGCTCTACGAAGGCATCATTTATGTTGTTGGAATGCCGTGGGCTTATATATAAAAATATGAAATTCACTGACGGAAGGCTGCTTTCAATTTCAAGTTCTCACGTGCGCTTTTGGAAGAGCGCTCACGCATGCGACTAGTGCTTAAATGTATTTGCTTCTCAAAATGCTATTAACGCAAAATAATTAAAAAAAAACTATTTCGATCATTAGCTTTTGCTACATTCCTCATGCTAGCTTCACATAGATCGATTGGCTCTTAAATTCAGTAAGATTAGCTTTCTGAAACGCTCATTTTGGTTCCTCTGCTGGCTCTTCGATTTAGCAGGAAGATCCAGGGAGAACAGCCTTGTATGGTCTGTTTGGAGGGGATTTTGTGCTGCTCTCCCTGATTATAAGATGGGAGGTAGTCCCCAGAAGCTGCTGCTGTTCCCTGTCTTGACTTATCATCGCCTATTTAATATTTATTTTTATCGTTTGCTCTAGCTACATTTCTCATACTAGCTTCACGTAGCTTGATTTGTTCTTTTACAATTATTGTTGCATTGGCTTCCTGAAATGTACATCTGGATCCTCTGCTGGCTCTTCGATTTAGCAGGGAGGATCGCCTGGTATGGTCTGTTTGGGGGGGATTTTGTGCTGCTCTCCCAGTTAAAAAATGGGTAGTAGTCCCCAGAAGCTGCTGCTGTTCCCAGTCTTAGTTTTCATGGAGCTCATGAAAAGGACGGGGAATACCGCCAAATGTAACTTCAGCAAAATATGCCAATAAAAATTTACTAAAAAGTTTGTCTCTGGTAATTTTTTGACTTAAGTGGTCCTGACTGAACTGAGTATCATCAGCATAACAATGGAAACTAATTCCATGTTTTCTAATAATATTACCAAGCGACAGCATATGTATTGAAAATAGCAGAGGGCCTAACACAGATCCTTGCTGCACTCCATAATTTAATGACGTTATCTTAGATTTTTCCCTTAAATATACAAAATGTTGACAGTCTGATAGGTACGACCTAAGCTGAATCATAAAACGCTGTCAAAGGTTGTACATTTACAATTATATTTCTGATGCTTTCGGTTTTCTCAGTGAAGAAATTCATAAAGTCATTACTACTAAACTGTAGTGGAATATTTTGTTCAGGTGATGTCTGTTTATTTGTTAATCTAGCCACTGTAATAAACAAGAAACTTGGATTGTTTTGGTTATTTTCTATGAGTTTGAGATGTTCAGCCCTGGCTACTTTTAGAGCCTTTTTATAGCGGGAAGTGCTGTCTTTCCACGCAATTCTAAAGACCTCTAGACGAGTTTGTGTTCATTTGCGCTCTAGATTACGAGTTTCTCTCTTCATAGCGTGAATAATACTCTTGTAAATATCAGCAGTACGCAGTATGTACGTTACAAGGTAGTGATCAGTGACATCATTGCTTTGCGGTTGAATTTCTATATCGGTAGGACTGATTCCATGTGATATAATTAAATCTAGTGTATGATTAAAATGATGAGTGGGTCTAGTGACGATTTGTTTGACCCCAAAAGAATTTAGTAAATCTGTAAACGCAGCCCCTAACACATCATTTGTATTATCGTGAATGTTAAAATCTCTAAATGTGAATGTAACACACATTCCAGCACATGTCAGAGTAAAGGGGAGTGAGGAATTGATCAACTGTTCTTTCCACCCACACATTTCTTCATATGCTCCACAGATGCCTTTGTATTATTTCATCGTCCCATATCGTCTGTCAGCTTTTTGTCACTTCATTTCCAATCTAAACCAACAACATGTTTATTAGATCCAATACCCACTAAACTACTGAAAGAGTTGTTACCTGTAGCAGAAGAGCCTCTTCTCAATATTATTAACTCGTCTTTATCTCTAGGTCATGTCCCAAGACCGTTCAAGTTAGCAGTTATTAAGCCTCTCATTAAGAAACCACAATTAGATCCAAATGTATTGGCAAATTACAGACCCATTTCATATCTTCCATTTATGTCTAAATTACTAGAAAAAGTTGTGTCGGTCAAATTGTGCTCCTTCTTACAAAAAAATGTTATCTATGAAAAATTTCAGTCAGGATTCAGGCCTCATCATAGCACAGAAACTGCGCTCGTTAAAATTACAAATGACTTACTTCTAGCTTCTGACCAAGGCTGTATCTCAATACTAGTGTTACTTGATCTCAGTGCTGCGTTCGACACTATAGATCATAAAAATAAATAAATAAATAAATAAATATGGACATTCTCATGCTGAGATACTGCAAATAAATAGCAAATAATAATAATGTGGAAAAAAAGGGAAATTTAACATATATTTCTAATTTAAAATGGAATAACTCATGAAGGCAATACGGCAATACAAATTTCGTGGTGATTGCATGAAGAAATCGAAAGTTACAGCATTTGGAACAAAGGTAGGAATTTTTCTTTCTTTTCTTTTTTTTTTTTTTTTTCTGGTTGACATGCACAAAAATAATGACTCAGAACTCCAAATCTCTAGTGCGGAGAGTCAAAAGGTTGGTATCGTTTAAAGTAAAACTTTTTACATTTAAAAAAAAAAAAAAAAAATAATAATAATAATTAAATTTGGACATTCTCATGCTGAGAAACTGTAATAAAGACAAAAAATAAAAGTTTGCTCAAGGGAAATTTTACATATATTTCATATTTAACATGCAATAACTCAGAGAGGAAATAAGGTAGGAGGACAATTCTTTTTTGGTGATGTTCCTCTACAGCTGTATCTGGTTAAAATTTCAAGATGATCCCATTAAGAAATCAATCGGGAGAATCCACTGTAAGTAATGATTTCTACAATCTATGCATGTTTCATAAAGTTATAAGTGGAAATGTTATAAGTAATGATAGCTTCATTTTAGTTTCAGTTAGCATCTGTGCGCCTGTGGGTTTTATGTGTCGTAATTGCATGTGCAATATTTCGTGATCGTCTTATTGGATTATGCTAATGTTGGACTCATAATCGTGAGAATCTGCCGTAAATAATGATGTCAAATTTTCCACAATCGGAGCATGTTTCATCAAGGTGCGAGCAAAAACGTGACATAAATACAGCATCTGTATATTATTTACATATGGGTCTTGCGGTTTAGTCAAAAGCCCAAAACAATTCTACTTATACTCCTTGAGACCTTTCAAATGACATATAACACATGATTATCTGAGCTGTATGATGCTTTTGACATGTAGCCCCTCCAGTTCGCACCTGCCCATCCGCATGGGAGTCGGACGCTCTAACAAATCATAATTTAGGAAATATTTTTACTCCAATGTGTCTGTAACAGACATAGGCTGGTAAGTGCTGTGCGTGTAGACCTCATTCCCCTGCAACCTCTAGCGTCAGTCGCCAGAACATCTCTTGAGATCAGGGGAGTGAGGTTTACACGCACAGCTCTTACCAGCCTATGTCTGTTACAGACACACTGGAGTACATAGTAAAAAAATATTTCCTAAATTAAGATTTTTTTTATTATTATTTTTCAGCAAATAACGCATCAGTACTTAGGAGTTAATCAAATTTGCTACATTCATTGTAAAGTTCAGACTCTAAGCTTTCAAACGACACCTATTTTGTGATGAATTAGGCAGGGGTTTTAAAAATATGATTTTTAATTTTTTTGTAGCTAGGTGGCGCCAGCGGGCGGTACACTCCGTTTTAGAGTGATGACTCAATGATTGGATGCATTGACAAAGCTGAGTTTCTAAGCTTTCAAATGATACTTATTTTGTGTTATTCCTGTCGGTGGTTGCTTAGCAATTTTTTCGCGGGGGGGGGGTTCTTCGGGTTTAAGGGGTTAATTAATCAGGGTAATGATGTGGATTATAGAAGAGAGGTAGAGTTAGACAAAAGAATTGAAAGATGATTTTAGAAGAAATAAATGATACTAAAATTAAAGGTCAGAAAGTAGAGATTGTTCAGTCTTATAAATATCAGTGAAGAACAGTGAGGCTGTTCTTAAGAAGGCACAATCAAGATTATTCTTCCTGAGGAAGTTGAGTTCCACTGGAAGCTTCTTTATGTCTTCTATCAGGGAATCATGGCCAGTGTTTTGTTTTATGCAGTGCTCTGCTGGGGGTGTAGTGTCACTGTTGATGATAAAAAAAAGGATTAATAAATTGATTAGAAAGGCTGGATTGGTTATTGGCCTTAATCCTGATTCACTTTAGTAATTGTGGAAAAGACAACAAAAGCAAAATTTAAAATGATTTTGTCTTACAAAGCTCATCCAATTCCCTGTTCCCTTTCAGTCAGTCACGTTCGACGTACGTCAGTAGTGACCGACGAATTGGGATATATCGCTAGAGAGCCCTATCAGCTTCGAGTGAACTACAACAGGCCAATGGAGTTGGAGTGCGATATTTGCATAATGCGCACCGCCCCCGCCAGGTGGTATAAAGCAGATGCCATCGCACTCTGTCTTTTGCTTCGGAGCCATCTAGTTGTGTTCCAGCTTTCAGACTTCTGAGTGAATTCTTCAAGCCAAGAAAGGGAAATTACTTCTTGTGTTGGTGTGACGGCACTTCAGCGAGGTCGCAAGCTTCCCAAGGAGCCTGAGCTTAAGCTCTCAACTGCTGTTTTTACAACATAGAATTTCCAATTCCCAGCTGTTGTCTGTTGCGATTTGGGCCGGTTCCTCCGTTGTGTTCGGGGAGTGGTGTACCCGAACACATCGTGACACTCCGTGTGCTTCAGCACAAGAGAGTTGAATTTTCCCCTCCTAAAAGAGCTTCAAAGACGAACCCTGCATCTTTTTGAAGATGTCATTTCGTCTGTGCGTTACTGGATGCGGACGTTCATTGGTCCCCGCTGACGGCCACAATCGGCCACACCCCTCTACGGAGTGACCAGCCGTTTCTTTCGGAGCACCGGCGGATGACCGCATGTCAATCGCGGCATCGGAAGATGAGCAAGAGTCCTCGGGAGATGAGGACTCGGCTGCGTTACCTCCCTCCGGGACCGTAGCGTTGTCCAAGCCCGATCCCGAGTTGACGGCTATGCTTTCCCGGGCTGTCGAGAAGGTCAGGCTCTTCTGGAACCCTCCACCGTGTCCCGAACCTTCTCGGCTCGATGACTGGTACCTCGGGGCGGCCCGCGCTGGTCCCCAGCGCCCTGCCCCAATGCCATTCTTCCAAAAGCATTGATGGAAATGCCCCAGGGAGGTCTTGACCAGCAGCTGCTTGGGGAGCTGCGTGCCACGGACTAAGGTGACGGCACGTTCTGTTGGTCAGGCGATGGCCACGCTTGTGGTCCAGCAACACCACCTGTGGCTGACCCTTGCTGATATGAGGGATACCGACAAGTATCGGTTCCTGGACTCTCCCATATCACAGGTCGGCCTTTTCGGCGACGCGGTAGAGAGCTTCAGCCAGCAGTTCTCTGGCGCCCAGAAGCAGGCTGAGGCTATTAAACACATCCTGCCCCGGCGGTCCGCTGCTGCCTCCACCCCGCTGCCGGCCGCACAGCCTCAGCCCGCTCGTCGCCGAGGGCGCCCGCCTGCGTCGTCCTCCGCCCCTGCTAAGACGGCAAAGCAGCAGCCAACACCAGCCAAACAGCAGGGTGCCGGTCGCGGACGCGGCGCCCAGCCCGCTCAGGCCAAACCAGGTGGCAAGAGGTCGAGGAAGACACGACCCTGAGACGGGCAACCTGGAGGGGAAGGTTCCTGCTCTTCGGGAAAGGACTACATCATCTCTCCCACCCCTGGAGGAGGGCCAGGGAGAATTTGTGAACTTGTCTGTCCCACCGCTGGCTCTCCAGAGTCCAGCGGTACCCACTTCATCACAAAAAGAGCAGTTTCCCAATCCTCCAGGTCACAAGAGACTGCGGCTGTCAGCGCGCGAGGCCCCGCCTTGCCACTCGCAGCCCACTCTCACTTCGCCAGCAGGTCCCAGTGTGATGGTCGAGGCCGCCCCCCAGGGGTCTCCCATTCACACTGTTACCTCGCAGAGTCTGACCCCACTTCGGGCCGCTGCGCCGTCCGAGTTGGGTTCCAGCACTCTGCTTCACTGCCCCACCCCCAGTGCGTCTTTGGTGCCTTTGGTCCCGCTGGCTCGGTGTCTGGAAGCCTGGATAGCGCTCCCCAGCCCGTCCTGCTGGCTCATTCGCACTATCAGACTCGGCTATGCGATTCAGTTCGCCCGGCGTCCCCTGGTCTTCAAGGGTGTCCACTACAATCGGGTGTCCCTGGACAATGCACCTGTTCTCCGGGCGGAGATTGCTGTCCTCCTGGCGAAGGATGCAATCGAGCCGGTCCCTCCAGCCGATATGAAGTCAGGGTTCTACAGCCCCTACTTCATTGTACCGAAGAAGGGCTGTGGGCTATGGCCAATCCTGGATCTGCGTGTCCTGAAACGGTCCCTTCACAGGCTGCCGTTCAAGATGCTTACGCAGAAGCGCATTTTCGAATGCATCCGTCCCCAGGATTGGTTTGCAGCGATCGACCTGAAGGACGTGTACTTTCATGTCTCGATTCTGCCTCGACACAGACCCTTCCTCTGGTTTGCATTCGAGGGTCGGGCATATCAGTACAAAGTCCTACCCTTCGGGCTGGCCCTGTCGCCCCGCGTCTTCACGAAGGTTGCGGAGGCAGCCATTGTTCCGCTCAAGGAACAGGGCGTTCGCATCCTCAGCTACCTCGACGACTGGCTCATCCTGGCCAGCTCGCGGGAGCAGTTGTGCGAACACAGGGACATGGTGTTAGCTCACCTCAGTCGGTTGGGTCTTCGGGTCAACTGGGACAAGAGCAAACTCTCCCCCGGGCAGAGGATCTCTTATCTCGGTATGGAACTGGATTTGGTCGCCCGGACTGTGCGCCTCACCGAGGAGCGCGTCCAGTCAGTGTTAACCTGCCTAAGTACGCTCAAGCGCAGGACAGCGGCCCCACTGAAACTCTTTCAGAGGCTCCTGGGGCATATGGCATCCGCAGCCGCAGTCACGCCGCTCGGATTGCTTCATATGAGGCCGCTTCAACACTGGCTCCGCGGCCGGGTCCCGAGATGGGCGTGGCAGCGCGGTACGTTCCGTGTCCCTGTAACACCGAACTGCCGTCGCACCCTCACCAAGTGGTCAGACCCTTCGTTCCTGCGGGCGGGAGTTCCTCTCGAACAAGTGTCCAGGCATGCTGTGGTCCACACAGATGCCTCCGCCACGGGGTGGGGAGCCACGTACAATGGGCATCGGGTTAGTGGACGCCATCGCCCTGGCGTATGAGTCTCAGGGCGTGCCTTGCCCGCTTAGGTTGAGAGCCCACTCCACCAGAGGAGTGGCCTCTTCCTGGGCGCTGGCGCACGGCGCCTCGCTGGCAGATATCTGTAGAGCTGCAGGCTGGGCGACACCTAACACGTTCGCTAGATTCTATAGCCTTCGTGTAGAACTGGTATCTTCCCGTGTACTCGCTTCGCGAAGAGCCCATTCTAGTGTCGGCTTGCAATGCCACTCCCGCCCCCTGGGCTGGATACGTGCATCTTTTTTACTCCAGTCGAGTTCCCTGCTTGGCGAACCCTGTCGAGTTCCTCCGCCTCCCCCTTTGGCTTCGGCTCGGACATTGTGGAGAGTCTGATGCCAGGCCAAACCTCCGTCACTGACGTTGACGTTTGGCTGGGTTCCACATGTCGCAACCCCTCCACGCAAGTGGTCCCATGTGTGTATTTGTCCACGGCGAGCCCGTGTCTTTCCCTAGCAGAGCCAACTCTGCTGTCACCTGTCAGATGAGTCTCCCCCTACCCAGGTGGAGCCATGCCAGGGACTCCATATGCGTACTGTCCACGGCCAGTCCATATGTGTACTCTCCACGTAAATTCCTCCCCTACGGGTGGGTAGTGGTCTCCACAGTGTCCCCTACGGGTTCGCTTCCCCAGTGTAGTCTAGTTTACTTAGTGGGTATGTCGGAACAGCAGTAGACTCTCTCGGCGTAAGCTCGCCCCCTTCCCCGTCCCACTGGTGCACCGGGTGGCTAGAGCTTGCGCTGGGCACTGGAAGGGGTTCATACTGTGGTGCTTTATTTGGGATCCCAATTCGTCGGTCACTACTGACGTACGTCGAACGTGACCGACTGAAAGGGAACGTCTCGGTTATGTATGTAAGCCTCGTTCCCTGAAGGAGGGAACGGAGACGTACGTCCCATCACCACAGTTGCAGGCGAGTTTGCTGGCCAGTTAAGAACAGGGATACCATGGTCCTTAAACCAGGTACTGGTAGCTTTGGCACTGTGTGCAGGTGCCAAGTCCTGTTGGAAAATGAAATCTGCATCTCCATAAAGTTGGTCAGCAGCAGGAAGCATGAAGTGCTCTAAAACTTCCTGGTATATGGCTGCATTGACCTTGGACCTCAGAAAACACAGTGGACCAACACCAGCAGATGACATGGCACCCCAAACCATCACTGACTGCGGAAACTTTACACTGGACCTCAAGCAATGTGGATTGTGTGCCTCTCCTCTCTTCCTCCAGACTCTGGGACCCTGATTTCCAAAGGAAATGCAAAATTTACTTTCATCAGAGAACATAACTTTGGACCACTCAGCAGCAGTCCAGTCCTTTTTGTCTTTAGCCCAGGCGAGACGCTTCTGACGCTGTCTGTTGTTCAAGAGTGGCTTGACACAAGGAATGCGACAGCTGAAACCCATGTCTTGCATACGTCTGTGTGTAGTGGTTCTTGAAGCACTGACTCCAGCTGCAGTCCACTCTTTGTGAATCTCCCCCACATTTTTGAATGGGTTTTGTTTCACAATCCTCTCCAGGGTGCAGTTATCCTTATTGCTTGTACACTTTTTTCTACCACATCTTTTCCTTCCCTTCGCCTCTCTATTAATGTGCTTGGACACAGAGCTCTGTGAACAACCAGCCTCTTTTGCAATGACCTTTTATGTCTTGCCCTCCTTGTGCAAGGTGTCAATGGTTGTCTTTTGGACAACTGTCAAGTCAGCAGTCTTCCCCATGATTGTGTAGCCTACAGAACTAGACTGAGAGACCATTTAAAGGCCTTTGCAGGTGTTTTGAGTTAATTAGCTGATTAGAGTGTGGCACCAGGTGTCTTCAATATTGAACCTTTTCACAATATTCTAATTTTCTGAGATACTGAATTTGGGATTTTCCTTAGTTGTCAGTTATAATCATCAAAATTAAAAGAAATAAACATTTGAAATATATCAGTCTGTGTGTAATGAATGAATATAATATACAAGTTTCACTTTTTGAATGGAATTAGTGAAATAAATCAACTTTTTGCTGATATTCTAATTATATGACCAGCACCTGTATGGTCGTTCACACGTCATTGCAGTTTTTAAACAAAAAACATATTGCCTTTATGTCTGCTCTGACCCGTGCAAAATGATTTAAGAAGCCCCCACTTTATTCATAAACTGACAGCCTGTCTGTAATAATGAAAGCACTACATTTTACATTGTTTTCTAGAAATTGGTGTTTTGTTTTTGTCTTTTGCTGTCCATCATGTCCACAACTCCTTGGTAGAAGACGTACTGTATCTCAAAGGGTCCTTCCAGGTTACATAAATTGAAAAATAAATACATCTATTGTTACAGCACTAACAAAGCCAAATTAAAGACTGCTACCTGTTCTTTTGCCTTCTTGTTTTTTTGGAGGCACTTGGAGCATTAAAAACTGCACCTGTCAACATTCCTTTTTACTAAATGGAAAAGAACATGGTTCAGCCTTACCAGGGGTCAAGACACATGTTTGTGGTACAGTACATCATTAATGACTATATTTTGTGTTATATTTGGTCCTATAAAGTTGAGACTACTTAACATTTCAAAATAATGTAATTTTTCAAGGAGGAAGAGGAGCAATGGAGGCAATTTCTTCATTTCATTTGCAGCTTGGGGATAAAGATAATTGCACTCAAACCTTCATTACTCTGGCAGGAGAGTAATTACTCATGCTTTAAATCATTTTACATTTTTTGCATTCACTATCCCATGTAAAATGATTTAAAGCATGAGTAATTACTCTGTTTGTTGGAGGTTTTCCCTCAACACACCGTTAACTTATGAGACCATTTATAATTACATTTACTTGACTTAAGCTTGTTTCTTTTTGTTTTCCTGTTGCTTGGTTTGTAAACTGAAACAATTAAATAAATAAATTCTAAAACAACATACTTGCAGTTTCTAGCTAAATGTAAATATTGTCAGTGCACTGAACTTATGTGTTATTTATTTACATGTAATAATAATAATATTAATAATAATAACAACAACAATACAATAACATACTGGTTCATGCAACATTTTAGCCAAATAATAAAAATAATTAGTATTTGTGTAAACCAATTTATTGGTTAAAACTTACTAACACAGCAATAGGTCAGTGCTATATGATCACATCACTGGGTTAGCTTCTGGCTGATGGACAGTCGTGTACTTTTACATGAGAGAAGGGGTACATCGCTGCCACAATAAATTAATATCTTACCCTAGCTTTTCTTATCTTTCCTTTGTTATCTTTCTTATCAATCATTGTTAACTTTTTGCTTTTACTTTCCTATGTGTTCTCATGACATTGAATATATTCTTGCTACATATTGTGTATTGTATACAAAGTTGTATGTCATTAATGTCATCTCCTACTGTTCACAAGCATAATAATAATAAGAAGAATAAAAACATTATTTAAAGAAATCATTCACTTTCTCCTGGAGATTAAGTACTATGTGCAAATTATACACCATCAGAGATGCAATTTTATTTCATTTTCACAATTATTAACAACAACTTTAAAGCTGAACACATAAATTCAGTAATTATAATCTATAAACATAATATTCTGGAATGTGTCATTCTGAGCTTTTACTTTTGATGTCTTAGGTTTAGGAAAACTCATAATAGACTATCAAACTCGGAAAGAAGACTTTACTTTTATTACTTTCCTTTTGTCATTTGCAAGATTTTGTTGTTTGTCTTGTGGTAAAGTGCTGGATTTTTGTAGCTATCTTATCATTACAAACGTTTACTATGAAGACTTGAAAAAATACAAAATAGACACTCAATGTTGTTAAACAATATTTAATATTCCAACATGAATAACAAAAATACAATTATAAAAACAAGTATTAAAAAAAAACAGTGATTGATTTGATTTGATATTTTCAAAGCAATAGCCTACTCTCAGTTTTATTGAAATCACCGACTGTTAAATAAAACATTACGAAATTAAAAATAAATAAATTCATGAATAAAAATAAACTTTAAAAAAATTACAAAAATAAGGATGAATAATTCACAGGTAAGATAACACATCTCATGTAGCCGCCTTAGCAGCTAACAACAACGTCATTTAAAATGCAGAAATTATATAAACAAAATATTATAAATATTATAAACATTAAACATTATTTGATATTTAAAAAATAGCCTTGGATATTTCACCCGCAGTCTGCTCTAGCCTGATTCCCGACCTGCAGCTGAACCACAAACAATGATGTACATATTTTTCCACCATCAAATATTAGCGATTCACAATTCACAAATTTATAAATAAATTAATTATATAAAACTATACTGTCAGTACACAATAGTTACACAAAGTAATTATATCAATAAATGCATTTATTTCCATTCAAAGGGATAGAAACCGAATTAATAACATTAGGCTTAAATGATTTCTTATCCTATGGCTCCCTCTAGTGGGCAACGTTAGAGCAGGGGTTATAATACCAAAAATACAATTATAATAGATGTATGGATTTCTGATGCTCAAGAGGAGAACATCAGATTCTGAACCAGGGGTTCTCAACTGATTAGGGTTGGAGATAAACTCTGCAGAAAGTGGGCCTTGAGGACCAGAGCTGACAACCTGTTTAGAACTTGCTGTTCTCCTCCTGAGCACCAGAAATTCATACATCTGTTATAATTGCCCCTGTTTTTGGTCAGAATTTACCACGTTAGTATTCCTTTGTTGTAAAAATAAATAAATAAATAAACTATCATTTTTACTTTTTGTAACCTCTTATTTGCCTAATAGACAAACTATATGTACATGTCATTTAATATAAAAAAAATGATGAATGCTCCACTTACTGAACTCTCCAGAGCTGATAGTGAATCTGTACATATCACACAACATTCAGGCTGCTTTTCTTCTCTCCACTGTAAGGCTATCAGTTCTGCTGTAAGCTCATATATGTGGTCTGTCGCTCTTCTTGTTATTTTAACATTGTACTGAGGAATATACTCTGCTGCAGCTGCTCTACCTGATTTTGGATCTTTCGATGCATCTGTGAATATTTGAGTCGTGTTGTTGAATGCCTAATGTATTGTTGAATGATTATTTTTAATAGCAAATTGTTTCCTTCCTTGTTGTGTACCTCTTTATGAATAAATAGGTCTATTTCTATATAACCATGGGGGTATAGATGGAATTAGAACAGAACATATAGAATATTTGCGTGTGTTGGGTATTTATTCAGGTGTATATTTACACATTCTGGGAGATAAATGATTTCTATTGAATAGAGCAGACTTGATTCAAATGAAATCAGTGAACAAAAGCATTGATTTAACAGTTAACAGTTGTTCTTTCCACACCACATCGCCAGTTTATCAGCTTCCTCGTTTCCCTTTAGCATTGATTTGATTTGCCCTGGCAATTAATTTTTCACTTAACTTCACCTTAGATCTTTTCTCAAGAACTTTTGATGACTGAACAACTTGAGTTCACATTTATTTGTATAACGCTTTTCACAATTCAAATTGTTTCAAGGCAGCTTTACAGAAAATGCATGTCAACATTACAGTTTAGAGTGATCTGTTATCAGAGGTGACGTTTAAATTAATACATTGTTAGCTAACTGCATGATTTGTACGTTTCTGAGATTACATAACTCGCACAATGTATTAAACAATGAGGTCATTGAAGTAATGAATACATGTCAACAATGATTAGGATATGTAGTGAATGGTGTAACGTCCTCTTATCACGGCCACATCAGGGGTCAGGAACACCTCGTGAACTCGGACTCTGACAGAGATTCTGGTCACATGTTTTGTTCTGGAAGTGCCTGATGTCTGTCTGTCTGTCTGATACGTCATTCTGTTGCTGTTCATTTCCTGCGAGAGCTTCTAACCTTAAAATATTTGCTCATGTTTTTGCCAAAAGGTTCAAATTAGTATTAGATTAAATTATTGATGAAAATCAATCTGGGTTTATGAGAAACAGACATACAGGTGCTGGTCATATAATTAGAATATCATCAAAAAGTTGATTTATTTCACTAATTCCATTCAAAAAGTGAAACTTGTATATTATATTCATTCATTACACACAGACTGATATATTTCAAATGTTTATTTCTTTTAATTTTGATGATTATAACTGACAACTAAGGAAAATCCCAAATTCAGTATCTCAGAAAATTAGAATATTACTTATGACCAATACAAAGAAAGGATTTTTAGAAATCTTGGCCAACTGAAAAGTATGAACATGAAAAGTATGAGCATGTACAGCACTCAATACTTAGTTGGGGCTCCTTTTGCCTGAATTACTGCAGCAATGCGGCGTGGCATGGAGTCGATCAGTCTGTGGCACTGCTCAGGTGTTATAAGAGTCCAGGTTGCTCTGATAGTGGCCTTCAGCTCTTCTGCATTGTTGGGTCTGGCATATCGCATCTTCCTCTTCACAATACCCCATAGATTTTCTATGGGGTTAAGGTCAGGTGAGTTTGCTGGCCAATTAAGAACAGGGATACCATGGTCCTTAAACCAGGTACTGGTAGCTTTGGCACTGTGTGCAGGTGCCAAGTCCTGTTGGAAAATGAAATCTGCATCTCCATAAAGTTGGTCAGCAGCAGGAAGCATGAAGTGCTCTAAAACTTCCTGGTATACGGCTACGTTGACCTTGGACCTCAGAAAACACAGTGGACCAACACCAGCAGATGACATGGCACCCCAAACCATCACTGACTGTGGAAACTTTACACTGGACCTCAAGCAATGTGGATTGTGTGCCTCTCCTCTCTTCCTCCAGACTCTGGGACCCTGATTTCCAAAGGAAATGCAAAATTGACTTTCATCAGAGAACATAACTTTGGACCACTCAGCAGCAGTCCAGTCCTTTTTGTCTTTAGCCCAGGCGAGACGCTTCTGACGCTGTCTGTTGTTCAAGAGTGGCTTGACACAAGGAATGCGACAGCTGAAACCCATGTCTTGCATACGTCTGTGTGTAGTGGTTCTTGAAGCACTGACTCCAGCTGCAGTCCACTCTTTGTGAATCTCCCCCACATTTTTGAATGGGTTTTGTTTCACAATCCTCTCCAGGGTGCGGTTATCCCTATTGCTTGTACACTTTTTTCTACCACATCTTTTCCTTCCCTTCGCCTCTCTATTAATGTTCTTGGACACAGAGCTCTGTGAACAGCCAGCCTCTTTTGCAATGACCTTTTGTGTCTTGCCCTCCTTGTGCAAGGTGTCAATGGTCGTCTTTTGGACAACTGTCAAGTCAGCAGTCTTCCCCATGATTGTGTAGCCTACAGAACTAGACTGAGAGACCATTTAAAGGCCTTTGCAGGTGTTTTGAGTTAATTAGCTGATTAGAGTGTGGCACCAGGTGTCTTCAATATTGAACCTTTTCACAATATTCTAATTTTCTGAGATACTGAATTTGGTATTTTCCTTAGTTGTCAGTTATAATCATCAAAATTAAAAGAAATAAACATTTGAAATATATCAGTCTGTGTGTAATGAATGAATATAATATACAAGTTTCACTTTTTGAATGGAATAAGTGAAATAAATCAACTTTTTGATGATATTCTAATTATATGACCAGCACCTGTATATTTAATAATATTAGACTTATTTTTGATCTTATTGATTATTCTGACCTTTTAAAAGATGATAGCTTTATACTTTTTTTAGATGTTTTCAAAGCCTTTGATTCTGTCAAGCACCGTTTTATTTTTTACTGTTTAGAAGGCTTCGGGTTTGAGGCCTGTTTCTGTAATGCCATGAAAACTCTTTATGCAGGTGGAAATAGTTCTGTGAAATTAAATAATGGCACTACACAAAGATTTGATCTAGAAAGAGGAGTTTCTGTTTACCTCTTTCTCATTGTTGCTCAGGCGTTTTGTCACTTCATTAAATCAAGATCCAAGGAGTTCAAGTTGAAGAGAGAAGTGTCCTGTAAGTCAGTCGGCTGATGATACGGCTCTTTTCTTGAAAAATGTTGATCAAATTCAGCCAGCTATCATTGAAGTTTTTCCCAGTGCCTCAGGTCTCTGCCTTAATTTACAAAAATGTGAACTGTTCGCTTTGAAAAGTTGCCATACCAGAACCATTTGTAATATTCCTGTAAAGGATGATTCGACCTATTCGGGTATGGTTATTACTAAAGATGAGCACGAGAGAATCTCACAAAATTGTAATCCTGTGATTAAAAAAGTACAGAATAGATTTATTGTTTGATTACAGTTATTTCTGGTGATTTGATTTAGTATTTGGTTATATCTATTTATGCAGAAGTATTTCATACTCTACACATGTATCTTTATTGCATCCAGTTTGTTTTTTGACAAGAAATAATAATAATAATAATAATAAGGCTGTACTTTCCCTTTTTCAGAAAGAAGAAGCGAGTAAACCATGTCATTTCCTATTGGTCAAGTTTTATTGGAACTATTATTTGGAGTAACGTCTGGCTGTTACCTAAATATACAAATATAGTCAGGGAAGTTTCATTTAAGATATTGCACAAATTTTACCCTGCTAAACATTTTCTATCCAAGTTTAACAAAGACATAGATGTCAATTGTTCATTTTGTTTATTGCAGACAGAAACTGTACCTCATATTTTTTGGCATTGTCAATATACAAAGAGGTTACGGTGGGAGATTTCTAAATGAATTCATGACAAATCGATATGCAATTTTCATTTGTTATATGAACATGTAATATTTGGGGGGTTTTTTTTTCAATTATGAAAAGAGTCTGAAAAATTAAGCATATATTATTAATCTTGTGATTATATTTGTTAAGTTTCATATTCATGGGTGTAACTTTAGTAATCAGAAACCTCTTTTTTTCTGTGGTATTGAAAGAATTAGAAAATGATATGGTTTCCATTAAGGACAGTACAAACAAAAAAGCTGTTAAAACCATTCATTTATTTAATACATTTAAGATTTTGTGAAATATCAAAGCCTTTTATTGTTTGTTTGTTTATTTTTTATTTAATTTCCTCTTTGGTCGATATTGTGTTTTATGTTTTTGTATCTTTAACCCTAGCATTTATTTTTTCTGTTTTGTAATTGTTGTTCAAGCATTAATAAAAAAAATAAAACATAAAAAAAGAGAGAGAGACAGAAATCTGTTAATAATTATGAATAAAATTTCTAAATTATGCCATACGAGTCATAATTAAAAGATTAAAATGCCATTATTATGACTATAACTATAATAATTCGCTCTCTTCTAACCCTCTCCTGATGTTTATTTACTGTGTTTTGACTGGATGTCTCTGGTTCATTTTTCACTGGGTGGATGTGATTCATAATTATATTAATAATGATAATAAAACACTTTTTATGCACTTTCTCCTGTCCAGTTTGTGTCTTAAACTGATTCTCACACACACACACACACACACACACACACATGCTGCGAAAAGAAAAGAAAAGAAAAGGGGGAAAAAAGTATTGTTGTCTGTTTTTTCAGTACAAATATTTAAAGATTCTTAATCAAGACACATTTACAGGAGAAGCAAAATGACTTAAAATAAAAATGTGTCAAAAGTGAGTGAGTTTATGCTTAAAACAAGAAGAAAAATTTGCCAATGGGGTCTGAAAAATTTAATTTGAAGTGAAAACGATAATTATTTTATTTAACACAAATTATTATTATTAATTATTCCAGTAAAAAGGGTGACGTCAGCGTGACGCGTAATCACCTGCAGCGGAACTGAAGCGCGCGCGAGGGTCGCGTGGAAACACTGAACTGACAGGCGTCATGACAGATTATTGATGATAATTATCAGCGCTCTGACAGTAGAAACTGTTTAAACTCTACCAGCAGTCTCTAACAGAGTGATGAACACTAAATAGCAAACATGTTTACATGTTCAAAACTAAGAGTTCCTAAAAAACGACCAAGATGCTCTTCACCAAACGTTATGACGAAGCTGTGAGGATTCTTAGAGGTAAGACTCGTTTACTTCATTAGTGACTGCTGGACTGAAACAACTGAAGTTACAGCAGAAATATTCATGAGATTTCAGTGAGTCTCCTGTCCGACCAGCAGAGGGCGCCATGACACCTCAGCGCCAAAAACACTGAGAACAATCCGTTTTTAATTATTATTTTTTAGTAGAACGTTTTCACTATTAATTCTTAGCATAATAATTTTACTAAAAGTCTAAATGGAAAAACTGAGC
This sequence comes from Ctenopharyngodon idella, assembly GCF_019924925.1. Lineage (NCBI taxonomy): Eukaryota > Metazoa > Chordata > Actinopteri > Cypriniformes > Xenocyprididae > Ctenopharyngodon > Ctenopharyngodon idella. The sequence goes on along the minus strand of NC_067233.1, from coordinate 20,979,400 downwards.
ATGATTTGAGATGCTCCAAACTGAATCTTAAACTGATTGACGTCACACTGCAAAATATGATGTTCTTCCTCAGTGTTTCTGTGTTTTCAGCACAAACATTCTTAAATCAAGATTTACTGGAGAAGAAAAATTATTATTTTGTGCTTTTTAACTTTAACTTATTTTAACTTCTTACTTGACACTTATTTTATGAAAAATATATGAAAATGACTCCATTGGCAGATATCTGTTCGTGTTTTAAACAGAAACTCACTTCATTTTAATCAGTTTTTCATTAATCAAGACTGAATATCTTCAGTCATTTCTCTTCTCCAGTAAATGTATCTTGATTTAAGAATGTTTAGATATTTGTGCTGGAAAACAAGACAGAAACACTAAGGAAGAAAATATATATAATATATATATATATATATATATATATATATATATATATATATATATATATATATATATATATATATATATATTTTTTTTTTTTTTTTTTTTTTCAGTACAGTCATTTTAGTAGTCACCTAAAGATAGAAATGTCTTATTCATGAGGTTTCTTTGTTTACATTTTCCCCCAAGAATCCTAAAAGTTTAAACTGTGTAAACATCCCAGACTTTCCCTGAAGACTTTTGGATCTGTTGGTCTGTTTTGTGAGTTGTAGTTTTGTGAACTCTTGTTCATGGACTGTGTGTGTGTGTGTGTGTGTGTGTGTGTGTGTGTGTGTGTGTGTGTGTGTGTGTGTGAAGGATGAGTGTGTGTGAGCTCTGAATGGAGATCAGGACCAGTATGAAGTGAATTACAGTAATGAGGCTCATGTGAGAGACAGACGGAGCAGAGTTACAGACGGACGGCGTGAGGTGAGTCGCTTTCTTCTGATTCTGCTCTATAAAACTGCTGTTTCTGTACAGTGAAAGAAGAACCTGAGATTGATGAGTCAGCAGCAGAAGTCAAACTATGAAAACCAAAAAGTGTGTGTGTGTGTGTAAGAGAGACCTCGGACACTCATTCTGTAGACATTGGTGTCATAAACATCCATATCAGTGTTTTATGGGCTCATTTCAGTAAATGTTTGACACACACAGGATATTAGCAGTAATCTGGTGTTGTTGTAGTGCAGTGTACTTGATTTACACAGAATACAGTATATACTGAGCAGTGTTAACTGGGAACGTTCTGGCAAGGTTCTCTCAAAGTTATGAACAAATGTTCTTCCAGTAACGTTAATAGAACGTTCATTCAGAGTTATCTGGTCTTTAATAATGTTCTCAAAACGTTAACTCAAAAACATTATTTATACATCGTTCATGGAACCTTTTTTTTTCTAGTTAATTGTTCGTCTAACGTTTTTTAAATGTTTCAGAACGTTCAGAGAACATTCAAAAGTAACGTTCCCATAGTGTTTGAAGAATGAAATGTTCCCCTAACGTTCATATAACCAAGAAAAAAAAAACATTTTTAAAACTGGACATTTCAAAGAACATTCAGAAATAACGTTTTCATAACTAAATGGGAACACTAGCGCAACGTTCTTTCATTTTTATGTGTGTTCAGCATTGTGTTTTATAGTCCAGATGTTTTATTGAGACGATAACTGCTGACCGAAGTGTTTTATAGAGCAGGTTTAGAGTCGCGTCTCCTAAATAAACTCAATACTCTCATGTCATTGTGATCTAATGATCAGATAACTCTTTTCATCATGAAGCTACTGCAGTCTGAAGTCGCACTGTGATTGGCCGTACTGAGAATGTCTCGTGATTGGCTATCATTATCTGTAAATGAAAAATGTCAAAACATCTTGACAATTTACAGATTACTGCAGAAAATTATTTATTCAAAACAGGCAAATTTTATGCTCTCTGTTTTATTGAAACTATAGATGTGTTATCGATAAAAACAAATGTTAATGTGACACATTGTGCAAAAAAGTTTAAAACAAATTTTACAAAATAACTAAAACTCAGCAGGACTCAATTATAAATGACAAAGAAAAACAAAAGCAGAAACATTCAAGTACAGATTAAAAAAATTATATTTTAATCAAAATTTTAGTGTTTTTCTATGTTACGCTCCACCTTGATGCACACGTTCTTGAGATTTGAGCTTATATCTTTACAGATGATGATACTCTAATATATCAGTAGCAACACTTTATAATAATAATAATGTTTCACTTCTTAACAGTAGCATGAACTAATAATGAGCAATACTTCTATAGCATTTATTAATCTTAGCTAATGTTAATCTCAACATTTACTAATATATTATTAAGATCTAAAGTTGTGTGTGTTAACATTAGTTAATGTACTGAGAAATAACATGAACATGTTTATTAACGTGACTGCAGAGTAATTACTGATGTCTTCCTGTGTGTGAAGCGTTACTGTGAAGATCCATAGAAGTGTTTTTCAGTGATGTGACTGATGAATATCGATCTCTTTATCTCTGAGATTTACTATAAAACTATATGGTCATGTGAGCGAGATCAAACTGCCCGCAGCTCTCGGGTCACGTTAGGTTATCAGCAGACCTTTACCACTGGGACTCGTTATGACCTTTCACCTCCGCTGAATTAACGGATCGCTCACATGCAGATAAACCATCCTTGGAAATTACATAAGATGAGCTGAACTTATCTTCCGTCATGTGTGTTCGGCTGAAAAACAAAAAGAAGAAAAAGTGTGTTCAGCTGAATCAACCGACAGCTGCAGTGATGTCATGACTTTACCAGTCAGCGATTGGCTCTTTTATTTAGAAGATTGTGTGTCGAATCATGATTCGACACGCTGATTCATAACACTCTGAAGCTTCATAAGGCAGTGTTTTGAAACTGGCCATCACTATAAAAGTCGTTATTTTGGCGCACCAAAAATATTCTCGTGGCTTTATAATATTAATATTGAACCACTGTACTCACATGAACTGATTTAAATATGTTTTTAGTACTTTAATGGATCTTGAGAGAGGAAATGTCATTGCTGGCTATGCAGGCCTCACTGAGCCATCGGATTTCATCAAAAATATCTTAATTTGTGTTCTGAAGATGAACGAAGGTGTTACGGGTGTGGAACGACATGAGTAATTAATGACATTATTTTCATTTTTGGGTGAACTAACCCTTTAAGTGTCCCCAAACCTTGAGCGAAAGTTAGTGTGTGTCTGAATCATATCTGAATATAACAAAAGAGGAAATGAACACAGCAGACAACTTCTAAATATAATAACCCCATGACATATTGAGTAATCAACGAACTAATAAACATGCTTTGGGCAGATCTGAAGGGCTTGAACCGATCATACTGTAAAATGCTTTGCCATGCTCCAATATAAACTGTTTTACTCTTTTTGCCGGTGGGATTCTCTGTGATTGACACGAGGTTGTGATTAAAGCATATTCGAAGGCAGCTAACTCAGATTTATTTGTCTTGTTTCCAGTCCAAATCTCTAAAAATTCTTAAATAAAGAAGCGTTTTATAGACAAGTAAAAATTTTCTTGTTTTCAGAAAAAAATGGGGTAAGCAAAATAATCTTGTTTCTGTTTGAATTAAGTTTATTTTTCTGACTCCATTAACAGATATTTGTTCTTGTTATAAGCACAAACTCACTTCATTTTGATATGAACACAAGACTGAATATCTTCAGTCATTTCTCTTCTCCAGTAAATGTATCTTGATTTAAGAATGTTTAGATATTTGTGCTGGAAAACAAGACAGAAACACTGAATAAAAACATATTTATGGCAGTGCAGGTAAAGCTGGAAACACATAGTTGTCAACTGAAGTTATTGGTTTATTTTGCAGTGATACTGAGGATTATGCAGGTTTTGATTTGTGTGTGGATGTGTAGAAGATCATCTGAAAGACAGCAAGAACTTGAGCAGTTGAGTTTGGAGAATCAGTAAAGCTCCTAAAACAACACCGTCTCAGATGTACAGCAGTCTGATCTGAGATCGCAGCGGGACGCTGTAACGTGAGTTTGGTGCTGCTTTTGTTGGACTTCGTCCTGAAAGGTAAACACACACACACACACTCACACAGAGGTCTGTTTATGAGCACGTGAGATCGGAGCGCGGCTCATTCACTGCCGTCTGCTGCTCAGCGCTGAAGCTCTTCCTCCACACGGACCGTTCGATCCCAACAATCAGAGCAGCAGGAGGTTTGTGCTCTTCAGTAAATCATATAAGAGAGACCTGCACTGTATTGTGTGCATCCAGTGCTGTGATTAAACACTGTGTGTGTGTGTGTGTGTGTGTGTGTGTGTGTGTGTGTGTCATGGGTTAATCATTCAGTTAGACATGACTCAGTCTTGCCTGCTCTCTCTCACACACGTTGAGTCGTTTTCTACTGGTTTTTATAGAGAGATGATGACATTTTCAGACAGATGATCTTCCCAAGCTCATTTTGTGTAAAACAAAATGCAATATTAATGACACACTCACTGTTGAGATGACCATATCAATAAAGATTAGTACAAATTATTCTGATTATTAAACACTGTAAAAAATGGAAATAAAACAAAGATTAATTAAAGTATGTTTAACAAGAAAATACTATTTCAGTCTTTTTACATCAAAATTTCACATTTTAATTCAGTTACTTGCCACATTTTTTGTAATTGTTTTTTAAATTTACTATTATTAATCTGTTTTAAAGTAAAGGAGTGAGGAGGATGTAGAGTAAAGTGAAGTGTGCTGCAGTGATTGTGCGACTTTATTAATGTAAGAAAATTAGTGTTCATTCATTCATTTATTTATGACTGTTATGGGTTTCGGGGTTATTATAGTTAACTAAAATATATATATAAAAAATGTTTTTACTTAAAATAAAATAAACATCAACTGAAATAAAATAAAATATTTTTAAAAATACTTATTTCATATTAGCTGTAGTTGCCAAAACAACATTTCTTGTTTTCGTTTAGTTTAACTTAATGTACTAAAATAACTAAAACTGAAATAAAAATTAATAAAAACTATATAGACATATTTATTTTCTTTTTTTAAATCAATAACTAATAAAAATTACAAAAACATTACAAAATTACTAAAACGTTTACTGAAATGATAATGGAAAATACAAAAATAAAAACGAATTAAAATATTTAAAATAAAAATTATAATAGTATTTCAATTATACTAAATAAAAAAAAAAAATTTCTTTTTTTTTTCCATTTTGGAGTGCAACGCCCACATCTCAAAATCCAATCAACAAACAGAGAACCAAAAGAACCAAGATCCGATATACATTTGTTTTGTTTTTTCAGTAATACTTTTCTCTCAGCACAATAAATACAAAATAGCTCAAAACATCATTTGGAGGATCATTTATACATTTAATCATTTTTTATCGCTCAGCCCTAAAACTGAAATGTTAAAGTAGTAACCCAGCAGGGAACGTTCTGTAAAGGTTCTCTCTAAGTTATGAACAAACGTTTTTTCCAGTAACGTTAATAGAACGTTTGTTCAGTGTTATCTGGTCTTTAATAATGTTCTCAAAACATTTGCACAAAAACATTATTTATACATCGTTTATACAAAATTTTTCTGAAACATTGTAGTTGGACGTTTGTGTAACACTTATTAAATGTTACTACTTGTTTCAGATCCTTCAGAGAACATTCAAAAGTAACATTAAAGGTGACCTATAATGCCCCTTTCACAAGATATAATATATGTCTCTGGCGTCTCCAGAATGTGTCTGTGAAGTTTCAGCTCAAAATACCCCACAGATCATTTATTATAGCTTGTCAGATTTGCCCCTATTTGGGTGTGAGCAAAAACGTGTGTGTCCCTTTAAATGCAAATGAGCTGCTGCTTCTGGCCCCCTTTCCAGAAGAGGGCGGAGCTTTAACAGCTCACGCTTCGGTCGCTCAACAACAACAAAGCTGGAGAATCTCACGCAGACAAAATGAGGATTGTCAGTAACGGTGTTCAGCCTTACATTGTTCAAACCGGAGTCGACACTGATGGAGAGATTCAGGAAGAAGTTACAACTTTTAGACGTTTCTGAATGGTTAGTGGATAAATTTATGTAGTTGCTGTGGAGTTGATTCAACTCATCCACTAGCATGTGCGTCATGTTAATCTTTTGTGTTGAATTGACTCTCGTTTGTGAAGCAGTCCGGCGTAAAATGACGGCATGGCAACAACACTCTACTACAACAACTCTTCCTCTTCTCTAAAGCAGCCCAACATGGCCTCACACCCTTTGTTGTGTGTTCTCGGGGGCGGGGCTTATGTAAATGAAGCTCATTGTAGTCCCTACCAGCCGTTTGTTGTAGTCCTTAAACAGCGATTTCTGTAAAAGAAAATATCTCCCTTTGCATTGACCTTTGAGTGTCGTAACTCAAACAGCAACATTACACACTAACTAAAGTTAAAAAAGTGAAATCATAATCAACCACCCCTTTAATATCCCGGACGAGCCCCCAGCTGTTAGAATACCTCTCAGGTAATTATTTGCAGTCTCAGTCATCACTCCAACCCCTGTGATGTGTGACAGGCAGACACAGAGCAAGTGTGGTACAAAGCATTCTGCAATTTATTCAGGAAGAAGGGTCATATTTATAGGCATAGGTCAAACAACAATCTCCAGGATGTCATGAGCATCCAATCATATTACTTAAGAGTCAAACCTTAGCATACAGACATGGACAAAATTGTTGGTACCCTTGATAAATATGAACAACAACAAAAAAAAACTGTGAAAATAAATCTGCATCGTTAATCCTTTAATTTTTTTTTTTAAAACACAAAATTCTAACCTTTCATTGAAGTCTAAGAATTTAAAATGAGGGGTAAATCTCATTATGAAATAAATGTTTTTCTCCAAAAAACATTGGCCATAATTATTGGCACCCTTTTATTCAATACTTTTTGTAACCTCCTTTTGCAAAGATAACAGCTCTGAGTCTTCTCCTATAATGCCTGATGAGTTTGGAGAACACCTGACAAGAGATCAGAGATCATTCCTTCATGCAGAATCTCTCCAGATCCTTTAGATTCCAGCTCCATGTTGGTGCTTCTTCTCTTCAGTTCACTCCACTCATTTTCTTTAGGGTTCAGGTCAGGACTGGGACAGCCATGGCAGAAGCTTCATTTTGTGCTCAGTGACACATTTTTGTGTTGGTTTTGAAGTTTGTTTTGGATCATTGTCCTGATGGAAGATCCAACCACGGCCCATTATTGGATTTCTAGCAGAAGCGGTCAGGTTTTGATTTTTTATCTGTTGGTATTTGATAGAATCCATGATGCCATGTATCTGAACAAGATGTCCAGGACCTCCAGCAGAAAAACAGGCCCACAACATTAAAGATCCAGCAGTATATTTAACCGTGGACATGGGGTACTTTTTATCCATGTGTGCACCAAACCCATCTGGTGGGTTTGCTGCCAAAAAGCTCTTTTTTAGTTTCATCTGACCATAGAAGCCGGTCCTGATGAAGTTCCAGTCGTGTCCGACAACTGAATATGCTGGAGATTGTTTCTGGATGAGAGAGGAGGATTTTTCTTGAAACCCTCCCAAACAACTTGTGGTGATGTAGGTGCTGTTTGACCCCAAGACTCAACTAATCTCTGCAGTTCTCCAGCTGTGATCCTTGGAGAGTCTTTGTTCACTCAAACTTTCCTCCTCACCGCGTATTAGGACGATTTAGACACACGTCCTCTTGTTGATTGGAACTTCTTAATTATTGCCCTGATGGTGGAAATGGGGATTTTCAACGCTTTAGCTATTTTCTTACAGCCACTTTCTATTTTGTGAAGCTCAACAATCTTTTTCTGCACATCAGAACTATATTCTTTGGTTTTTACTCATTGTGATGAATGATTACAGGAATTTGGCCTTTGTGTTTCCTCATGTTTATACTCCTGTGGAACAGGAAGTCATGGCTGGACAATATCATGTTCATGATCACCCTGGTGTGCTAAAAATGTAAAAATGAATGGGAATATACTTCAGAGATATTTTACTCATAAGAATTTCTAAGGGTACCATTGATTGTGTCCAATGTGAATAAGAGAAAAGCATTTATTTCTTATACTTCAATGAAAATGTTAGATTTTTGTGAATTTTTTAAATAAAAGATCTAAAGGATTAACGATGCACATTTATTTTCACAGGCTTTTTGTTCATATTTACCAAGGGTACCAACAATTTTGTCCATGTCTGTTTATGGCATTTCAAGAATATATATAATAACAAATAAGTAATGTATGTACACATCTTCAACTTCTGGTTGCGTGCGAGTGTATCAATGTGTCTAAACAAGAAAAACTACTTCTGTTTTTGTCTAGGTGTGACTATGATGTTCACATAACTGAAAAAGATTGCCCAAGGCAGTGTTGCACAACAAGTAAAGCCCAAGAAATATGTAAATTGCATTTGCATAACCAAGAAAAAAATGTAATACTTTTTTTTAAAAAACTAGATGTTTTGAACTTTCAGAGAACATTCAGAAAAAACGCTTTCATAACTTAACGGGATATGAAGGCATTATAGCCATAACATCATTACTTTCTGTAAAGCTCTGCTGAAACCATGTGAAAAGGCTATAGAACTGAATGGACTGATGATGGCCTTTGGCCTTGTGATCTGATCTGTCAAATATGTCAAAGTAAAACATAAATTCTTGCTGACCCCGAACTGTTGAACTGTAGTGTATATAGTAAATAACTTACAGTACAGTATGAGTTAGTATGAATACTAGCAGCAGGTGCCGTGTGACGTCCTCCAGCAGGGGTCACTGTGTGTCCATGTGTTTGTCAAGTGTCACTGAATCTGATGTGTTTGTGATGTGATGATTCCCTGATTTAACTTCATCCTGTAGAATTACACACATTTACAACCAAAACCAGCAAGAAATGTGTAAACGATCTAATGGTTCTGTCTGGACTGTTAATGATCCCAATAAACCTCTGCGTGTTTAATCGTGTCTTTCAGTGGTCTGATTCTGGGAGATGGAGGAAAAGACCAAAGAGGAGGAAGAGTCATATACAGACAGCAGTGACATCAAAGCCCCACCTAAACAGGTGTGTGTGTGTGTGTGTGTGTGTGTGTGTGTGTGTGTGTGTGTGGTTTCTGTGGTTTGATTTACATTGTGTCCCATCGACCTTGACACACTTTCCTGCGGTTCCTGAAACACTAAATATATAATGTACATGATCAGTCCCTCATCCTTCTGTTCTCACACAGCTCAGCAGAAACACACACACACACACACTTGTTTTGCAGTACCATCATATCTATCTATCTATCTATGTTGATACTATGATGTTACTTCAACATTAAAGCAACATTATTTCAACCACATTTCAACAAGGTCATCACTAATCGGCTCATTAGTCACCAATCAATTTAGTGTTCGTTGACAGAATGATTGAATCAGCGGGGTGATCCAGAGAGGCTGTTAACTCGGTTATGATGAAGTATGAATATTCATATAAACATTAAATTAGACTAATGCAGAAGCGGCTGATGCACGGATCCGTTAAATCCTCGTGTGTCCCAGATGGACGTGGAGATTCACTGCGGCTGTATAACGTGTGAGATGATCCGCATTATCAACACGTGACCTGCGGCTGTCAGAGAGGGCGGACAGGTACTCCGGGGATCATGTGACCTGCTTTGATGACACGCTCGTCAGCAGTGTGTGGTGATCCGCTCATGATCTCCGGAGATCACGGCGCAGACACACTGACCACACGCGACTAAAAACAACACTGTGAAATCAGGCATGAAAATACCTCCATTGTGTGTGTGTGTGTGTGTGTGTGTGTGTTTGTGTGTGTGTGTGTGTGTGTGTGTTTGTGTGTGTGTGTGTGTGTGTGTGTGTGTGAGACTAACGTGTGTTTTCTCTTCCCCTCAGCGTCTGACAGCGCGTTTGATCAGTGCCGCGTTCTTTGGATCCGTAGGATCGTCCTTCCTGTACGGATATAACCTGTCTGTGGTCAACGCTCCGGCCAGTGTAAGTCCAGCTCTGACCTCTCATTACATTACAGAGTTAATCAGCAGCAGATTAACAGACAGAGACTAAATCAACCTCACACACACACGTGATTATGATGAAATTCAATCCCTGTTTTATGTAACCTAGTTAAAGTCTGTTAGCAGTGAGTCCCTGCGGCGTGTTTGAGTTCAGAGAGTTCCTGCTGCGTTTGATTTGACACACGTTTACTTTGAACTTCAACTGAATCAGTGTCTACAAACCTCAGCCAATCAGATCTCACGACCCCCTGTCTATCTATATATCTATCTATCTATCTATCTGTCTGTATGTCTGTTGGTCAGTGTCTCATTAGTTTGACAGGACACTCTGTATCGAGTGCTGAGACGCGTGTAGCATGTCAAAGGTCATGTGTGTGTCGTGTACCCAGAGGTCACATTGATCCATCTGTCTCTCTCTCTGCAGTACATAAAGACCTTCTACAATAAGACGTGGATCGATCGCTATAATGAGCCCATTGGAGACGAGACGGTCACTCTGCTGTGGTCCATCACTGTGTCCATCTTTGCCATCGGTGGCCTGGTGGGGGCGCTGACGGTCTCGTTCCTCATCAAAGCCTTGGGCAGGTGAGACTCAAGCCCAAAATATACATCAGTTTTGAGCATTTAGTGTATGTGTACATGCACACTAGGAAGTTTCATCCTTGTCAGTGTCTGTGTTATTTCTCTCCAGAAATGTTGTTTAAAATAGAATTGCATGAATCTCTGATCCGTCTCGCACACAGACGAGGGCATCTGTTGTTGTAGCGTCTCCAGTAGTTTGTTGACTTTGTTCCTTTTCTTTTGCAACTGTGAAACTACAGCCTGTCGCCACCTTGTGGATTTACTGCAAAAAAATTCAAGGCACAGACAGACAATCAGACTCACAGTGTTTTCTCTCTTAATTTATGTTTGGTTTTGATTGACAGTCAGACCTCTTCTGTGCTCTCAGACCAATTATGTAAATGTATGCAATGATATGTAAATATGGTAATGAGTGATTCCATGTTGTGTTTGATGTTGAGGTTGTGTAGGGAGGTTGGTTATGGTTTGTCCATCATCGGTGCACTTATAAGACACTTCAACTGGACCAGAATCTAAAGCAGCATCACATGCATCCGGATCAGACAGTGACAGAATGCACTGCAGCGAAAAGATGCGTCCAAGACGGTCGTTTCAGTTAACCATTACATATGCAATTAATCAATTATGTTACATGGAGCATAATTGAGCTTCTCCAGTTTAAATATGATCACACTAAAGCAAAACTAAAGCAAAAACTTGCTGTGGCGCTGAAGACACACACACACACACACACACATTATGCTGGGCTCATCAGATCCCCGGTCACGCTCCATTGGGAGGCGACACACACACACACACACACACACACTCTCTCTGAAGGGCGTTTAACAGGAAGATGTCCTCTGGATGGAGCTGTTTAAACACACATTATTTCCCAGGGGAAAATCCTCATCTGCATCTGGACAGAATATCAGCTGGAGCAGCGACGAGTCCTGATGATCACTGTCACTCACTCCACATCTACAGCATTATCTCTCTCTCTCTCTCTCTCTCTAGACAGGAGACTTCTTTTTCCATTTTTGGCTGAACCTTTAGCTGAAGAGCCTGTGTGTTCGAGGAGGTGAATAATAATTTATCTAAAGCTGCTCTTCCCTTCACAAATCCCTCTGGAATGAGCGTCAGTCTGGGGTTCAGAAGATGCGCTTCTGTTCATTGATTGATCTGAACCTGTAAGCTCTGGGTCGATCCATCACCGTAACCGCTGTGTAACACCTCTGTTTCCCTTCTGAACCGCTGGAGGAGGAAATTCTTCTTTAAACGACACGTGACTCTTCACACGTGTGTTTAATGTGTGCGAGCCGGAGTCTGTCTACAGAGAATCTATTGGATGTTTATTGAGCGTTTTGACCCGTCAGTCACGACCTGAACCTCGTCTGACACTGAGATGAATCTGCAGTGGATTCTGGGATTATTTGATTTATGGACAAGCATCACTGTTTGCTTTCCTTTTGAACGAGGCAAGAGTTTATGTTTTAACTCAATCCTCACTAGTGCTAGTGATCAAACCTCGCTGAGTGTTGAAGTGTGTGCAGCGTTTGAGAATGATTCCTCAGATCATGTGATGTTGAGGAGACTGACCTGCTGCTTTACTAGATGATCAGATGCTTCATTTTCACCAGAAATCCTGAGAGCAGAAGATCACTGAGACTCACACCAGACAGGAGGAAACCCCTAGAACACCCTAGTGTCATCATAGTAACGCCCCGACAACCACCCACAACACCCTAGCGTCATCATAGTAACGCCCCGACAACCACCCACAACACCCTAGCGTCATCATAGTAACGCCCCGACAACCACCCACAACACCCTAGTGTCATCATAGTAACGCCCCGACAACCACCCACAACACCCTAGCGTCATCATAGTAACGCCCCGACAACCACCCACAACACCCTAGTGTCATCATAGTAACGCCCCGACAACCACCCACAACACTCTAGCGTCATCATAGTAACGCCCCGACAACCACCCACAACACCCTAGCGTCATCATAGTAACGCCCCGACAACCACCCACAACACCCTAGTGTCATCATAGTAACGCCCCGACAACCACCCACAACACCCTAGTGTCATCATAGTAACGCCCCGACAACCACCCACAACACCCTAGTGTCATCATAGTAACGCCCCGACAACCACCCACAACACCCTAGTGTCATCATAGTAACGCCCCGACAACCACCCACAACACCCTAGTGTCATCATAGTAACGCCCCGACAACCACCCACAACACCCTAGTGTCATCATAGTAACGCCCCGACACCACCCACAACACCCTAGTGTCATCATAGTAACGCCCCGACAACCACCCACAACACCCTAGCGTCATCATAGTAACGCCCCGACAACCACCCACAACACCCTAGTGTCATCATAGTAACGCCCCGACAACCACCCACAACACTCTAGCGTCATCATAGTAACGCCCCGACAACTACCCACAACACTCTAGCGTCATCATAGTAACGCCCCGACAACCACCCACAACACTCTAGCGTCATCATAGTAATGCCCCGACAACCACCCACAACACCCTAGTGTCATCATAGTAACGCCCCGACAACCACCCACAACATTTTAACTGTTTCGTTACTGTTAATCAAGTAAACAATGAAAATTACAGTAATAAAATACACTAAAATACACACACACACTCTCACATACACACACACACACACACACACATTCTCTCTCACACACACACACACACACATGACGGCAGCGTTGGGCAGAAGTGGAACAGCGTGTGTCTAAAATAGCAGCTGGATCTGTATGCTGTTATTTACTCAGCATGGAGCAAAATCCCTGCGGAATGTTTTTAGTCCGTGTTTAAATCCAAAGCTGCGAGATATTCCGGATCTTCTAGAGTTAACAGCAGGAGCGCCGCGGCTGAACCCGAGCACCCGGATCAGTGGATCTGCTGACAGTGACGGACACACGCGTCTGTAGGTCACCGACTGACCAGAGCCACTGAAAACCGGCCAATCACAGAAGGACCGAACACACACACACACACACACACACACACACACACACGGCTGATTAACTGTGGGAGCCGCTGGAGAGTGTGTGATCAGATCAGATCTGACTGTCATTCACAGATAAACAAACAGTCCTGCTGGATTTTATCAGTTTCTCTTTAACAGAAAACCACAGAATGAAAGTCCAACGATTCTCAAGTGTTTCTGTCAGCTGAACCGCTTTGAGCTCAAATATTTCCTTGAAGTCATTCTGAGATTTTAAGTGAATATTTCAATAATTTAACAACACATTCGCATGTTCACGGGTCTCTGTCGTCAGTTAATTGTCACGTGACATGCAGCTAAACTAATAAAATCTATTATTGTACGATTCTTCTCCATGTTTGCGATGCTCTTCATCGGTGCGGGCGGAGCGCGGTGGTGACAGCTGAGAGCAGACGAGCGGTCAGTCGCTGTCAGGCCGCATCAGACGTCTGCAGGAACACCTGATGTCTGCAGCTGCAGAGCGGGAAGCCGTTTCATTGGCTGATGCCTGAACACTGACGCGTAAACAACAACAACAACAACAACACAGCGGCGGCGTTAGCAACAGAGACAGAGACTGTCAAATCCACTGCTAGTTCTGTGTGTGTGTGTGTGTGTGTGTGTGTGTGTGTGTGTGTGTGTGTGTGTGTGTGTGCTCTGGGTGATTCTGTTGCTATGTGGTTGCTAAGTGTTTTTTCCTCTCCAGTCTGTAGGGATTTTTCCATCCAGCAGGTGAAAGGGCTGCGTCTGTAAAGCGTGACTTTACTTAGTAAAGTCTGTCAGACAGTTTCAGATGTTCTTCAGGGTTGGAGATTCTCCTGAAATATTACAATAGTTTTGTTGTTCATAAAGAGATTTCAGGGCTCTGACTGCATTTATTTGTTCATAATCATCGTTTTTTATTGTTACTGTTAAACATCATGTGATTATTTTTATTCAGTAGCAGTATCTCTCTGTGTGTCTGTAGGAAAGGAACTCTTCTGGCCAATAATGCTCTGGCTCTGATCGCTGCGCTCCTATTGGCTCTGGGAGAGACGGCCGGATCCTTTGAGATGCTCATCATTGGTCGGTTTATCATCGGCATGGATTCAGGTCAGTCCTGATTGGCTCCAAAAGAAAGTCTCAAATAATCAGGCAATCACAGTGAAACAACTCACGAGATTTCTTTATTATATGTTGTATATAAATAAATTAGTGCTGTCAAATGGATTAATTGCATCTAACATAAAAGTTTATGTATGTAATATATGTGTGTGTGTGTGTGTGTGTGTGTCAGGTGTGTCTCTCAGCGTGTTGCCCATGTATCTGGGTGAGATCTCTCCTCGGCAGGTCCGGGGCTCCATCGGTCAGTTTCACGCCATCTTCATCTGTCTGGGTGTTTTCATCGGGCAGGTGCTCGGACTGCCTGAGATATTCGGACAGGTGAGTCTACAGACGCGTGTGTGTCTGATATACACCAGCGGTCAAAAGTTTGGAATAATCCATGCTTTCCGTGACTTTTACAGGTCTAGAAATCACACTTTAAATATATATATATATATATGTCCCCATAAGATCTTGATTTGTAGTAGTTTTAACTGATTTTAAAGCTTGTTTTGATTTGAATCATCTGAAGTCTTCTCGACTGTCTGAGAACGGCTGGTTTAGAGGGAGTCTGGAGCTCCGTGTCGTGTGCGATCGGACAGCTGTTCTGTTGGGGTCGTGATCTGAATCCGGCTCTTGTCCGTCCACATGATTGTCCAGCATGTCCAAAAGCATGTCGTGATCTGCGGTGTCAAACGCAGCAGTGACCGTCTGCCACCGTCTGACCTGAAGACGTCTGTGGCCGCCAGCGGTGTGACGCGATCATCAGATGATGCTGGAGTGGATGACGTCTGAAGCGTTCTGTCTGTCTGAAGGGTTTGTTCTCTTCCACAAGCATAAAAATAAGCTAAAACTACTACAAATCAAGATCTTTCTTATTTTATTCACAACCTCAACAACCAGGATTCACACATTGGAAAACCTGGATTAATGAGGAAGCCTCATTTTAAAAGTGTGAATTGTAGCCCTGCAAAGGTTAAGGAAATTACACCTTGTACATTATTTATAATCAATACATTTATCATGTATTTCTCCTTTCATTTGGTGGATTGAAGGGAAAATTGTTGAAGGTATTTTTAATCATATACATTAAAACGGAACTTTATCAATGGCCACTTTATTAGGTACACCTTTTCAACAGCTCGTTAACGCAAATTTCTAATCAGCCAATCACATGGCAGCAACTCAATGCATTGAAGCATGTAGAGCGTGGCATGGTGTTGGTGTCAGACGGGCTGGTCTGAGTATTTCAGAAACTGCTGATCTACTGGGATTTTCATACACAACCATCTCTAGGGTTTACAGAGAATGGTCCAAAATAGAGAAAATATAATGATAGTTTAAAAATCCTTGAATGCATTACTGTAATCTTTTTTTCCTAAGAACATGTCGCTCTTAAAACTTCTGGAGTTATTGGTCAAATCGGTCGACCTTCATCCTCCGGTCATATCACCTGTGTGTGACTGAACCTCAGACACATCTCTCTGAACGTCTCCTCTGCTCTGCTGTGTTTTTGCAGGAGAACAGATGGAACTTCCTGTTTGCTTTCTTGGCATTTCCTGCCCTGCTGCAGCTGTGTGTTCTGCCGTTTCTACCTGAGAGTCCGAGATTTCTACTGATGGAACGCCGGGATGAGGTGGGAGCAGAAAAAGGTAAAAAAATGAGCTCATTAAGCTCATTTATTCTTTTATAACTCATCATCAAGGTCAGTTTGAGGAGGTTTGGACTCTTAAAACAGTCTGAGATCAAACTTTCTTCTGCTTTGTTCTAGTTATTGTGGTTTTCTTTGTCCATGATGTGATCAAGTGTGTTCAGACTGACAGAATGAGGCTGAGCACATCATCATATCATCACATCTCAACATCATCACATCGTACTAACACATCACATGATCGCTTAATCATCACAAAATCACATCATCATCACATCACACTATCACATTATCGTCACATCACATCATCATTGCCTCATCATCTCAACATCATATCATCACATCACATCACATGATTGCCACATCATCACAACACAAATCAAAAGCTCAACTCCTCTAAGGGCGTGTGTGTAACAGATCAGTTCATGTCAGTGCTGCAGTATGTCAGTGATCGTAATCTGAATGATTGCTTCTTTAAATGTAGTAATCTGTCTTTGTTTTAAACCCTCAGTTCAGTTTTCCCTCATGAATCCTCTGTGTGTGTCGCAGCGTTCCAGGCGTTTCTGGGCCGTACAGATGTGAGCCGTGAGCTGGACGAGGTTCACGCTGAGAGTCGCGCTCAGAACACGCAGCGGACGGCGTCCGTGCTCGAGTTGTTCCGGAAGCGTTCGCTCCGCTGGCAGCTGATCACCGTGATCGTGGTCATGAGCTGCTATCAGCTCTGCGGACTAAACGCCGTCAGTTCAGCATAAGAACATCACTGCAAACACTGCACGGGTCATTCACATACATCACCCTCTTAAACCTCTGCGATATATATAGAGTCTGGCTGCTTTATGTTTTTGTGGACACGTCATACATTTTTTGGATGAATATAAAGTTGAAATAGAAATCTTTTGTAACATTATAAATCTTTTTACTGTCACTTTTTATCAATTTAATGTGTCCTTGCTGAATAAAAATATAGATTTCTTAAAAATAAAAATAGTTATCACAAACCTTTGAACAGCAGTGTATATGAAATGGAGGTATGACACAGTGATTAACTAGGAAAACTAAAAATAACTTCATGCCAGGAATGTTTTCGATCTCTGTCATACGAATTACTGATGCAGCCGTGAGGATGAAGGTTGTTATTCACCCATCCAGAATCAAGATCATATTAACATTAATAGTAAATTTACTAAGTTTTCTACTACCTGACAGCTGTACAATGACCCTCATCACAGCTTTATCACACACACACACACACACACACACACACACACGTGTGTTTGAAGCTCATGATGCTCTTGATTCTGTAGATCTGGTATTACACCAACGGGATCTTCCAGGAGGCCGGATTCGAGAAGGCGCTGATTCCCTACATCACGCTCAGCACGGGCGGCATCGAGACGCTGGCCGCCATCATATCGGTGAGTGCGATGAAAACAGTGACAGTGAATGAGGACAGATGCAGTCGAGCAGTTATTGAACTGAACTGATCTGAATAATGACTCTATTGTCTTCTGTAGAGCTGCTTCACAGCTGAATCTGAATTAGTCTCATATCTGAGTAAGTTTGTGTTTCAGAGGTTTGTAATGAGATTAGGGAAAAGGGGGAGCGTCTGGTGTGTTTCCCTCTCAGGAAATCAAAGGCTGATCTGCCCTGTTAGAGCAGGACACTAAATCAGAGAGCATCATGGGAATTGTGCATAAAGAGCAGCAGCAGCACAATGGACGTGATGAGAAAGAGCTCCGGCAGCCTGTTGATGTGTGATAGTGAGTGACGTCCAGCTGCGCTCGCCGCCGTCCCATGATGCTCTCTGATCAGACATGTCACATGACGAGAAATATTTCACTGATCTTTAGTGAATGGATCACTAAAGATCAGTGGATTAATTTTAAGTAATTTTTAAATAGAAAAATAAAATTAAAAATGTTTATTTAATTCATGTCATTTATTCATAATCAGTGACACTCGATGTGATACTTGCGAATATGATTGGAGCCCATAACGGTAATAGAAGTGACTGTTCATTAACATGAAATGAAATGTCTGTTTCAGGGTTTAGTGATTGAGAAAATCGGTCGGAGGCCGTTACTGATCTTTGGATTTTCAGCGATGGCTGTTTTCTTCAGTCTGCTCACGGTTTTCCTGCATTTTCAGGTAAATAACAATCAGATACACATTAAACACACACTAAACACACACATATACTGAACTCAAGCCTGTGTGTGTGTGTGTGTGCAGGACACGTTCTCATGGATGCCGTATCTCAGCTTCACCTCCATTCTGCTTCTGATCGCTTCCTTCTGCTCCGGTCCAGGTACAGACGTGTGTGTGTGTGTGTGTGTGTGCGTGTGTGTGTTCAAGTTAGTTTTCATTAGTATGGTGATGATTGTGCGGTCAGTCAGAGGTCAGAGGTCAGAGCCCTCTCTCGGTTCTCATCACTGCAGTTTTTAGAAAAATAGTCTTAAGAATATAAAGCAGATGTTCTGAATAAGATGTGTTGTACGTCCGCCGACCTTCAGAAGGACGTGATGTCGCTGAATCTCTGAAAGACTGCTTTAATATACAGTATGAAATGAAGTGAACAGTCATATGAATATGAATCGAGAAACTGTGGCTGTTTCCAGCAGATGGTTTGCATCTCATTTGCATCACTGTCTCCTGACTGGGCGGCAGGAATAAATATTAATGTGAGAGACACACACACACACACACACAGGTTTGTTTTGCTATCTTAGTGAGGACTCTCCACAGGCGTAATGGTTTTTATACAAACTGTACATTCTCTCCCCCTACACTACCCCTAACTCTACCCATCACAGGAAACTGTCTGCATTTTTAATAAAACATTGTTTGTATGTTTTTAAAGCTATTTTAAATATGAGGACTCATGAAATGTCCTCATATTTCATGTTTACGTCGTAATACCAGTGTAATACCCATGTCATTATACACATTTGTGTCCTCATAAATCATGAAAACAAGCACGCACACACACACACACACACACACACACACACACATGCACACACACACACACGTCTGAGAGAGAGAATAATGATGGACATTTGAAGGATCAGCAGTGACACCTAAGAGTTCAAACTAAGAACAAGTTTTCATTTTAATAATTTAAACATAACAATGGAAATAAATAATAATAAAATAAATAATACAAATTTTTAAATGGGCAAATTAATAGATAAATTAAATTACAGTTAAAATGTAGTTAAATAATGTTAATGATGTTAAATAATAATAAATAAAGTCATTATTATTGAAAAATAAATAGATAATTAAAATTGTTTACTTAATTCACATTCTAAAATGTTGTTAAATAAAATTATAAAAATTAATGTCTTTTTAAATTGAAAAATTATTTGACATTTAAAACTGTTTTAAATAAAATAATATATTAATAAGCCATTTTAAAATGAAAAAATAATAGACATTTAATTCTTTTTATGTAATTTATGCTTTAAAATGTAGTTAAATAAAATAATAAATTAAAAATCATTTTTAGGTGCACATTTTAAATTGATATCATCACTGATGAGAGCAACCAATCAGCTTTCGGCTCGATATTAGCAGCCTGTCACTGAACAGTAAGAAAGTGATTAATTTCCCTGCTCACGTTTGAATTATTAAATTGATTCCTTCATATTCTTCTGAAGCGTCAGTTCTAGTCGTCCGTCCGTCGCAGTTTCCCTGTTCAGACACGATCACGTTCCTTCGTACTGACGTCTGTGTGTCTCAGTGTGGGATTCTGGGATTCATTGTGTGTCTGAGCTGGAGGTGACGTGACGCTTCTTCCCTCGGGGTGAAGAGGAGAGTGTGTGCAGGTGCTTCATCCGCGCGCTGACATCACTGACTCGCTGCCGTTTATGTAATGATGCAGTGACCCGTGTGTGTGTGTGTGTGTGTGAGAGAGAGAGAGATAGTGTGTGTGTGTGTGTGTGTGTGTGTGTGTGTGTGTGTGTGAGTGAGAGAGAGAGAGATAGTGTGTGTGTGTGTGTGTGAGTGTGAGTGAGAGAGAGTGTGTGTGTGTGTGTGTGTGTGTGTGTGCAGATTATGGCCATGGTAGTTTGTGTTATTAAGGGACTGATCCAGATGTGCTGGAACTCAAATGTTTCCTGCTGTCCAAAAAAACATTAAAGCAAATGTTTAAAAATAGATGTGCCGCTCAATCCGTGTCAAATCCTCAGGACACGAGCTGTGAGGACACAGACAGACGGCTGATCTTCTCATTCCTCCATTACACTGATTCATTGTGTGTGTGTTTCGGTGTTAAAGCAGCAGATCTGTCGATGTTCCTCTTCATTCATTTGTTTGTTCCGTTATTCATTTGTTAATTTGTTCATTCATTTCCAGCTAACAAAACTACGCTCTAAAAAACGTTTTATAACATTTTCATTAACTTATGGAAACATGAACTTATGAATGAGTGTTCTCAGTTTTTTAAATGTTTTTTTTTTTTTTTTTTTGCTTGGGTTAGTAGAAACATTAAGTGAACATTCCATTTTATAATTTTACAAACATTATGGGAACGTTACTTTTTGAATGTTGAATGTTCTGAAACAAGTAATAACATTTAAAAAACATTAGACGAATATCCAACTAAAATGTTTCAGAAAAAATATTCCATGAACGATGTATAAAAAATGTTTTTGTGCTAACGCTTTAAGAACATTATTAAAGACCAGATAACTTAGAATGAACGTTCTATTAACGTTACTGGAAAAACATTTGTTCCGTTAAGAGATTCAATTGTCAGTCAGTTTTGTTTGATTAAGAGATTTAAATGTCGGTCAGTTTTGTTCGATTTGGTTTTGTTCCGTTAAGAGATCTAAATGTCCGTTTTGTTTCATTAAGAGATTTAATTGTGGGTCGGTTTTGTTCGATTAAGAAATTTGAATGTCCTTCAGTTTTGTTTGATTTGGTTTCGTTCAATTAAGAGATTTAAATGTTGGTAATTTTTGTTCAAACTGAGAGTTCAAAAGCGATTCTCAAAAGGTGTTAATGAAAATACTTGTTGAAGGTGAAATGTCTGATGGTCAGGCAAAGGCCTGAGTGTTCGAAGGAATTTACTCAGTTTTGTCGTAGGTGAGAGGAGACAGTTCTCCTCGTGTTCGTGTGTTGATGGATGTTCTGGTGTGTTAGGTGGTGTCCCGTTCGTGTTGACGGGGGAGCTGTTTGAGCAGTCGTATCGTCCGGCGGCGTTCATGATCGCCGGCACCATCAACTGGCTCTCGAACTTCGCTGTGGGACTCCTGTTCCCCTTCATACAGGTGAGACTCATGCTGCGTCCCAATTCACAGACTATCCGTCCTACATAGTGTTCGAAAATTAGAATTAGTGTGTCCCAAATCGTAGTATGTTGAAATGAGTAGTCCAAACGATCTTCCGTTAGAATCTGAAGTGCAGATCTGCACACACTCTAACGAATAATATTGCCCACAATCCTTTGCACGTTGGATGAGGATTTGATTATAAACACGTTTAAACAGTGACCCATTAAAGATGAAGTAGTTTGTCCCAAAGCTTGTCTACTGTCTGCTACACACTCAAAAGTATGTACTTTTCTTCACAAAAACTGTACTTTTAGGGAGTAGTATAAGTGTTTATTCCAGCAAAAAAATATATATATATTCTTCCTCAGTACTTTCATGTTGTTTTCCAGTAAAAATACGTGTGTGTGTGTTTGTGCTCCTGTAGGAGGCGCTGCAGACGTTTGCCTTCCTGCTGTTCGTGGTGGTTTGTGCCACCGGTGCCGTTTACCTGCTCGTCGTTCTGCCGGAGACCAAAAACAAGACCTTTGTGGAGATCAGCCAGAGTTTCGCCAAGATCAACAGAGTCCCGGATCAGACTGACGAGCGAGAGATGCAGGACGTGCTGGACGCCAATGGACTCAAGTGTGCCGACGTGGAGATGGAGAGCTCCTTCTGACACACCCTGGACATGATGTCATTTCCTTTCTGAAATGATGTTCAGCTCGTTTTTATGACTGAAGAGTGTGTTGTTTCTTTAACCTCAGTGGTTTTGAATCGGATGTCTGACGTTTTACACATGTTTTCTGCGTGTGTGTGTGTGAGTGTGTGAGTGTGTGTGTGTGTGTGTGTCTGTGTGTGTGTCTGTGTGTGTGTCTGTGTGTGTGTGTGTGTGTGTGTGTGTGTGTGTGTGTGTGTGTGTGTGTGTGTCATGTAAAGCCCACAGACATGAAGATCCAGCTAAAGCATCGAGACCGTGTTTCCTTCATGTCAGTGAGTTTGAGACATTCTAGAGCAGCTGCCTCAAGACGAACCTCAATTTTAATTTTATTTCTGTATTCATAATGCTTGATTGAAATTATTAAAAAAAATATTTACATAATACATATTATATATGTAAAAATAAACACTTAATACTCACATTACACCCGATTTAAAGTGCTGTTTCTGTGGAAGCCTGTTTCTGCAACATAAGAAACAAATCTTTTTTTTTTTTTTTTTTGTAAATCGTAATTATGATATAAAAGTTCAAAATTATGACATTCTAATTTATATTTATGAGATGAAAGTGAAGCAATCACTGAAACTTAGTAAAAGTGTTTATTCCAGCAAATATCTTTTTTAAACTGCAAAAAAACTCTGTTCTTCCTCAGTGTTTCTGTCTTGTTTTCCAGCACAAATATCTAAACATTCATAAATCAAGATACATTTACTGGAAGAGAAATGACTGAAGGAAAATTTCAGAATGAAGTGAGTTTGTGCTTAAAGCAAGAAAAAAAAATGCAAATGGGGTCAGAAAAATAAAGTATGGCTTTCTATGTAAATTAAAAGATAACTATAAAATTTTACTGTAAAATAACATGAAATGTAAGGCTAGATCTATTTGTCTGTGTATATTATACAGGAACTTACTGTTAAATGATTTACTGTAGCATTTTTATTCCCATCGGCACTGCACGCACACACACACACACACACACACACACACACACACACGGGCAGAGAGCATTCTGGGAGATCTGTCTGAGGAGAATTTCACCTGACGTCCTGTGAGACTGAAGCGTATCCAGGCCATCAGCCTGTGTGTGTGTGTGTGTGTGTGTGTGTGTGTGTGTGTGTGTGTGTGTGTGTGTGTGTGTGTGTGTGTGTGTGTGTGTGTGTGTGTGTGTGTGTGTGTGTGTGTGTGTGTGTGTGTGTGTTTAAAGCTCCCAGCGGCCACAGCTCAGATAATGATGTTCAGCAGCAGAATCCATCACAAAACACCAGCCGCCTAAAGACAGACAGAAACACCGTCTGAGGTTTGATTCTGTCCTGCATGTGAGATCAGACCTTTAAACATCAAACGCACAGAAAGATATTGACGTTTGTCAGCAAGATTATATTAACATGATTCATTTTATCCAGAGCTGATGTTAATTTACCAACAATGCATTTCATCTGCTGAGAGGGAAAAACTGCTTAAAACAGGAACAAATATCTGCCAATGGGGTCAGAAAATAATCTTGTTTTACCCTTTGAATTAAGTTTGACTGACTGATATTTTTTTTCTCACTTTAAGCGTAAGCTCATTTAAATTTGATAATTTTTTTTAGAAAATAAATAATTTTTCTTCTTCAGTAAATCTTGATTTCTAAATGTTTAAATGTTTGTACTGGAAAACAAGACAAAAATACTGAGTAGGAAATTAATTTTTCCGTGCTGCTCTGTAATTTAAATCATCCTCGTATAAAAATCACTCACTCTGACTGCCGTTTCCATGCAGTAATTGTGTTTCTAATGGGATTTTGAGCTGGTGTTCAGCTGGACTTCATGAGCGTGTCATAATGTGGAGTCACATCCAGTGTGTCCTGATGGATTCTGTGTAACTGCTGCCGGAGACACTGACGAGAGTTAGGTCAGTGTCGTCACAATACAGCGTGTTTCAGAGTCTTAGAAACACAACAAACCTTGAGATGAGACTCATCTGGGAGCTCGTCCACCTGTGACACTGACATGCACAAATGTTCATTTCAATACATAATAGAGTTCAAGATCAAATTGACTCAGTTGTCATTTAATACGATCATAATGAGATCCCCATAACTCTGGAATTTAACCACATAGGGCCTTAAAAATGGAAATACCAAAAGAAAAGTTCAAGAACCAACATCTCAAAGGATGTTAAGATATCTCGTATACTTCTTGAGTTACATGCATGCAAACATTGGGTGGTGGGAGGGGGATCGAAAACTGTCACCATTGGCATATAATGCAACAACTGCTACTGCTCCAATAAGTTCCAAATTTTGAATAGTTTTTACTCTACCATTCTTTTTTTTATGTACCCTTGAACTTGGCATATTAGACACAGAAGCGCTTATTGCACCATCAGCCCAATTCGCACCTATTATTCTCCGTCTCCTGTGAGGGTTCTTTAAAGTGGCTAAAAGTGCTTCATACAAGAACTGCTGCTCTAAAGAAACCCAAAATCTGGGCAGTTTTTACTTTACCAATCTTTTTTTATGGATCCTTGAACTTGGTATATTAGACAATACACAGAAGAGCTTATTGCACCATCAGACCATTTTCCACCTCTTCTGAGCGTGTGAAATCAGACAGAAGTGCTTCATACTAGGGCTACTGCTCTAATGAAATCCAAATTTTGGGCAGCTTTTACAACATCAATGTTTTTATAGACCCTTGAACTTGGCATATTGGACTATGCACAGAGCCCCTTATTGCACCATGAGCCTATTTTATGTTAGTTAATCTCTGCCTTCTTTAAGGATGTGTTAAAACAAACATTAGGGATTTATACTAGAGCTACTGCTCCAATAAGTTCCAAATTTTGAACAGTTTTTACTCTACCATTCTTTTTTATAGACCCTTGAACTTGGTATATTAGACAATACACAAAAGTGCTTATTGCACCATTAGCCCAATTCGCACCTGTTATTCTCCACCTCTTTTGAGGGTGTGTTAAAACAAACATAAGGGCTTCATACTAGGTCTACTGCTCTAATAACATCCAAATTTTGAACAGTTTTACTATAACAATCTTTTTTTATTAAACATTGTACTTGGCTTATTGGACAATACACAGAATCGCTTATTGCACCATCAGCCCAATTCACATCAGTTATTCTCCATCATCTTTGAAGGTGTGTTAAAACAGACAAAAGGGCTTCATACTAGGACTACTGCTCTAAAGAAATCCAAATTTTGAAAAAACCTGGGCAGTTTTTATTGAACCATTCTTTTTTTATGGACCCTTGAACTTGGTATATTGGACAATACACAGAAGTCCTTATTGCACCATCAGCCCAATTCACACCTTTTATTCTTGGCCTCCTTTGAAGGTGTATTAAAACAGAAATTAGGGTTTCATACTAGGACTACTTCTCTAATGAAATCCAAATTTTGGGCAGTTTTTAACTGTACTTATTTTTATTATGGACCCTTGAACTTGGGATATTACATAATACATTGCCCTATTTCCTGCTGACTTTCCTCCGTTTCTTTTAAAGGTGTGTTAAAGCGGACATAAGTGCTTCAGACCAGGGCTGCTGCTCTAATGAAATCTTCTGTATCAATCTTTTTTATGGCTCTTTGAAATTTGCATGTGGAACACAACGTCATGTTGTGGTTCATTGGCCACCGAGAATTGGGTTTTCTTGCCAGTTCCTAGGGCATTGCTAGGGTGCCTGCCATACAGAAAAACAAAGCAACGGCCTAGTAACACCCTAGCAACCATTTAGAACACATTAGCAGAGATTGGTACAATAAAAAATGTTAGCCCAGTATCTGCTGTCAAGCCCTTATGCCCGCTTTAATGCAGCCTTAAAACTCAGTGTTATTTGCCATTTATTTATAATTACTAGCAAAATCTACTAGCATTTTCTGAGTGACGGTTATTTCAAAGTACACCAGATTGTTTTCAATGTCAATAGAAGTCTCGGAAATGTCCTCATTTACACAAACGTACGTGTGTATGCAGCTGTAAAACTGATTTAATGCCTTTCGGACAGAGAAACGGGTGAATCCTGTTTATCCTGAATGACAGAGAGACGGACAGACAGCAGAGCACTCAGAGATAATGAGAGCGCTCATAAACACTGAAGCTTCATCTGTGTGTGTGTGTGTGTGTGTGTGTGTGTGTGTGTGTGTGTGTGTGTGTGTGTGTGTGTGTGTGTGTGTGTGTGTGTGTGTGTGTGTGTGAGACATTGAGGCGGCCGCTGCTGATTGGACGAGGCGCTCACAGGTGATTGGATGTGGCTTCAGTGCTGGTCAGACGGATGTGTTTGTAGGTCGAGGCGTCTGCGCAGAGGATCAGCCGCTCGTGTTTCTGTGCTTTCATGAATATGATTATAGAGAGACGGCGAACGCTCTCGAGGGACATTAAAGCCTGAAAATCATTCATTTGCAGCGAGAGAATGACGTCTGCCCACATTCACAATGTCAAATCACATGACAAACATCATGAAGATATTTTGACTTTTTTTTTTGTCCATACAATGCCAATGCAAGTCAGTGGGGTCCAATGTTGTTTGGTTCCCAGTGTTCTTCAAAACAACTTCTGTTCTGCGGAAGAAAGATCATATGGAACAACATGAGTAAATGATCATTTTTGATGATCAATATGATGTTCTTCCTCAGTGTTTCTGTCTTGTTTTCCAGCACAAATATCCAAACATTCTTAAATCAAGATACATTTACTGGAGAAGAGAAATGACTGAAGATATTCAGTCTTGTGTTCATATCAAAATGAAGTGAGTTTGTGCTTAAAACAAGAACAAATATCTGCCAATGGAGTCTTAATAAACTTAATTCAAAGGGAAAACAAGATTATTTTACTCTATTGGCAGATATTTGGAAAATACTAAATTTTTATGAATTCTTATATATAAAACAAGACTTAATATCTTATGTAATTTTGCTGATTTAAGAATGTTTAGATATTTGAACTGGAAAATAAGACAAAAATAATGAGGAAGAACATTTTTTACATTGTACTTCATCTTAAGTTGCTGGATTCATGTTTAAGTATAATCAACTTGGCAATTCAACTAATTTTTAAAAATCTTGTCTAATTGAATCTCATATAACTTTAAAAATGAAGCTGAAATTGTTTAAATTATTGTGATTCCAGTAACGTCATATGATTTTCTTACAGTGTACGTTATCGTCTGTATCGTATTTTAAGGTCACACTGACCTGTGCTTTCTGCAGGAATGCGCTGCTATTTTTCATGAATTATTTCTCTGGGATTAGATTCCATTAGGAGGTCGCGGTAATCCGGTGATTACAGTGTTCCCCCCTCCCGCAGGATGTGTCAGCATCCGCTCTATTACACAATCTAATGAAACATTTACACGCCTCCATATCATCTCCAGACGGATGACAGTCACTGCAGCACTAATGAAGGAATAACTAAGAGTGAGTTGATGAGTTGAATTCAGATTCAGAGCTGCTCTTCCTCAGGATTCTGATGGATTCTTTTTGTTTGTTTGAATAAAAACATTCGATCACAAAAAAACTTCTATAAAAACAAAAGAAGTCTCATTTACCTAAATGGATAAATGTGTGTGTGCTGGGTAAGAAAAGCCCCATGACATCACGAGTTGTCAGGAAGCAGATGGATCTCTTTCAGTATCTGATTGCAGTGTAACAGGCTCAGGATCAGAGTCTCACACACACACACACACACACACACACACGCTCTGACCTAAAGGTGACATCTCATTCACTGCTCGGATTCAATCTACTCTCTACAGTCTCCTTATCAAACGTGTGAATCACTGCAAAACACCCTGGTGACATTAGTTAACTACATTAGTTAACATGAACTAATAATGAACTGCACTTTTACAGCATTTATTAATCTTTCTTAATGTTAGTTTCAACATTAACAAGATTTTAATAATATATTACTAAAAGGATTAGTTCACTTTCAAATAAAATCTTTCTTCAGTCGAAAAGAAATTAAGGTTTTTGATGAAAACATTCCAGGATTATTCTCCTATTCTACTTACGGAAAAAATGGAACTGGCGCTGCGTTCGTTCAGTAAGTAGAATAGGGAAGGCGTAGGACATTCAGCGTAAGCTTTTTGAAGAATACGAAAGTACGGTTTTGGAACCACTTGGAAGGCGATCATTTGTTTATTGTTTCGCTAGATAAGACCCTTCTTCCTCGTCTGGTATCGTTTAAAGCCCTTTGAAGCTGCACTGAAACTGTAATTTTGACCTTCAACTGTTTGGAGGCCACTGAAGTCCACTATAAGGAGAAAAATCCTGGAATGTTTTCCTCAAAAACCTTAATTTCTTTTGAACTGAAGAAAGATATGAACATCTTGGATGACATGGAGGTGAGTAAATTATCCGGAAAATTTTATTTGAAAGTAAACTAATCCTTTAACATTAGTTAATGCACTGTGAACTAACATGAACAATGAACAACTGTGTTTTCATTAACTAACGTTAACGAAGATTAGTAAATACAGTAACAAATGTATTGCTCATGTTTAGTTCATGTTAGTTAATACATTAATTAATGTTTAACTAATAAACCTTATTGTAAAGTGTTACCAACACCCTTAACATACTGAACTACAGTAAAACAGTGTGACTGCAGGGAAAAGTGTGGTTTGTGTAATAAAGCGATGCTGTGCTGGAGTTTCAACAGCAGCATCCAAACATTCTCAAATTAAGATACTTTTACTGGAGAAGCAAAACGACATAAGAAGTCTTGTTTTCTGAGAATTTGTTTAGAATCAGGAACAAAACATCATGAATGTCATTTATGAGGTCTAAAATGTTACAAAAAAGCAGTAAACAGGCACAAAATCATCAACACCACTGCAGTCGTGCTGGTCTGTGGAAGACGAGCGTGTCAGTCAGTGTACTGAGCAAAGTCAGGACATGACATTTAGAAAGTTATACAACCTAAAACATTTCAGAAAAAAGTTCCATGACTTTATTTCACACAATTCCGAGTTGTAAAGTGACTTTATGATTTAATTTCTCATAATTCTGACTATATTTCTCACAGTTACGAGTTATATAGTCTGAGTTCTGAAACAAGTAATAACATTAAAAAGTTAGTCGACCTAAAACATTTCAGAAAAACGTTACATGACTTTATTTCTCACAATTCCGAGTTGGAATTCTGACTTACCATTCCGACTTTCCGACTTGGAATTCCAACTCACAATTCCAAGTCTCCAACTAGGAATTCCGACTCATAATTCTGAGTTTCCGACTAGGATTTTCGACTTGCAATTCCGAGTTTCCTACTAGGATTTTCGACTTGCAATTCCGAGTTTCCGACTAGGATTTTCGACTTGCAATTCCGAGTTTCCGACTAGGATTTTCGACTTGCAATTCCGAGTTTCCTACTAGGATTTTCGACTTGCAATTCCGAGTTTCCGACTAGGATTTTTGACTTGCAATTCCGAGTCTCCAACTAGGAATTCCGACTCATAATTCTGAGTTTCCGACTAGGATTTTCGACTTGCAATTCCGAGTTTCCTACTAGGATTTTCGACTTGCAATTCCGAGTTTCCAACTAGGATTTTTGACTTGCAATTCCGAGTTTCCAACTAGGATTTTCGACTTGCAATTCCGAGTTTCCGACTAGGATTTTCGACTTGCAATTCCGAGTTTCCGACTGGGAATTAAATACGTAATTCTGAGATTCTGACTTACAATTCCTAGTTCTAAAGTCTGACTTTAATTCTCGCAATTGCTAATAATAAAGCTAATAATTGTGTGAAATAAAGTCATGGAACTTTTTTCTGAAACATTTTAGGTCGACTTAATTATTAGCAACTCTGAATTTACAAATTTAAATTCAGACTTTATTTCTGGTAATTCTGACTTTATTTATCGCAATTCTGAGTTATAAAGTCTGAGTTCTGAAACAAGTAGAAACATTAAAATGTTAGTCGACCTAAAACATTTTAGAAAAAAGTTCCATGACTTTATTTCTCACAATTCTGAGTTTCCAACTTGGAATTCTGACTCGTAATTCCGAGTTTCCAACTAGGATTTTTGATTTGCAATTCTGAGGTCCTGACTTGGAATTCTGACTCGTAATTCCAAGTTTCCAACTAGGAATTCCAACTCAGATTCTGACTCGCAATTCATAGTTTTAAAGTCTGACTTTATTTCTCGCAATTGCTAATAATAAAACTAATAAATGTGTGAAATAAAGTCATGGAACTTTTTTTCTGAAACATTTTAAGTCATCTAACTTTTTAAATGTTATTAGTTTCAGAATACAGACTTGGAATTGTGAATAATAAAGTGAGAATTGTGAGATACAAATTGCAAGTTATAAACTCAGAATTGTGAGAAATAAAGTCAGGATTGTGAGAAGAAAAATCAGAATTGCGAGATATAAATTCGTAATTGCCTTTTTTAACAAGCTTCCGATCAGATCAGTGACAAAACACAGTGACACACGAATCACAAAACCCCTGACCTGACACTGAGCTCAACGGGATCTGGTTTACCTCCAGAAAGAAAGTGCATCATAATCCAGTATTTCATCAAGCGACGACCACAGACTTCTGGACGGAACCCTGAACATCCAACGATCCGTACTGAAAGCAGAGAGATCGCACCTGTCCGTCAGTCCAGGATTACTTCACTGTTTCTGAAGGAAATCCACCTGAGATCACTGACAGTTCCAGGACATATTCTGCTGAATCTCACACACTGATTTCCTCATGACATTATCATCACATCTGAAGAGTCTCACACTCACATCAAGATCATCAGGAACATCGATACCTGAGACAGACTGAATTACAGCCGCACAGCTGGAGCTGAATGATGAATGTGAAGCGTCTGCTGAAGTATTGATCAGAAATAATAGCATCAGAGAAATACAGTTACTCAGCTCCTCTGTAACATCATGTTACTGGAGATATCAGTGTTAACTGCAGCAGTACACTGGAAAAAACAGATTTCTGTCTTGTTTTCCAGCACAAATATCTAAACATTCTTAAATCAAGATACATTTACTGGAGAAGAAAAATGACTGAAGATGAAGTGTTTAATGAAATCAATTCTATCATAATGAATTCTCAAGAGCTTCAGAGTCTAATAGACTGTAAAATCTTTGGCCTCTTCGATCAACAAGATCATGATGAAACACAGGACAGACAACGTCCAGACAGAGAAAGTGCTCTCCAGTTTCAGTGAAAACACACACACACACACACACACACCTGACCTACTGAAACACCTGCAACAAGTACAAGATATGACGTTTTAATGCTCATTTTACTGAAAAACATCTGTGCACATGACTGTTAGTGTACATTCAATTCATGTGTGTGAGAAAAACAACATCCACACACACACACACACACACACTCAGAGCAACAGTTCATTACAGTGAATCTACAGGCTTTGCTGTTGTAAACAATAAACATTACAGTAATGAAACACTATAAATCATCACGATATTAAACGTGTCCTGTAACAGATCTTCAGACATTCACGATCAAACACGACATGATGACATCCTCCACCTGCAGAACCACACCTTCTTCTTCAGCGTTTCTGTGTCCAGAACAAACATCTAAACATTCTTACATCAACATACATTTGCTGGAGAAGAAAAATGACTGAAGATATTAAGTCTTGATTTCTGATAAATGCATCAAAATGAAGTGAGTTTCAACTTCAAAGGGAAAGCAAGATGATTGGCAGATATTTGTTCTTGTTTTAATCATAAACTCACTTCATTTTAAGTCTTAATATCTTCAGTCATTTCTCTTCTCCAGTAAATGTATCTCGATTTAAGAATGTTTTGATATTTGTGCTGGAAAACAAGACAGAAACACTGAGGAAGAACATCATATTTGTGCAGTGAACAAACCTCAGTTCATTCATGAAACAACGACAGCGTCACATGACCCCTATAAAGGAATAAATAAATGTTTTTATAAAAGAGTTATGAGCTCATGTGTTGATTCTGGCGGGAGTCCCGCGCCTGCGCAGGTCGGGCGAGGGGGGCGTACAGTCGGTCCGGTGGGCACTTGAGTAGTTTGGCAAGTCGGGGCGGTCGGAGTCGGTCGGAGTTCTGGGATATTGC
Organism: Ctenopharyngodon idella; assembly: GCF_019924925.1. Lineage (NCBI taxonomy): Eukaryota > Metazoa > Chordata > Actinopteri > Cypriniformes > Xenocyprididae > Ctenopharyngodon > Ctenopharyngodon idella. The sequence goes on along the minus strand of NC_067233.1, from coordinate 20,947,045 downwards.
ACTCAGTGTAAGGCTGTTCAGTTACAGACGGAATAAGGCCGTGCTTCTGTAGAATCTCTCCGGCAGGATTGAGTCACGGACGGTGATGATGATGATGATGATGATGACAGAGGAAGCTGTGTTCGGATCCATACTGTTTCTGCCGTATGTACACTGTGCAGTGTGCCACATGACCTACTGCATTTGCCAAAATGTGCAACACGGTGCATCCCATAATGCAATGCGTTTGACTCCACCTTTCATTCACAGTTGGAATCAGAAATATTGTCAAATATTGGAATGAAATGAGTTTCAAGCACATGAACGATCCGTTGAAGTCGCATTTACAAGTGGAAAATGATATGGGAGTTAATAACAGCTAACAGGAAACATTCTCAGAACGTTCTGGCAAGGTTCTCTCAACGTTATGAACAAGTAACGTTAATAGGACGTTCGTTCAGAGTTATCTAACCTTTAATAATGTTATCAAAACATTAGCACAGAAACATTATTTATACATTGTTCATCATTCTGAAACTTTTTATTTAAATGTTTTTTAAATGTTACTACTTGTTTCAGAACGTTCAACAAACAAACGTTCTTCCAGTAACGTTAATAGAACATTCATTCAGTGTTATCTGGTCTTTAATAATGTTATCAAAACATCAGCACAAAAATATTATTTATAAATCATTCTGAAACTTTTAGTTAAACGTTTTTTAAATGTTGCTGCTTGTTTCAGAACGTTCAGAGAACATTCAAATGTAACGTTCTCATAATGTTTGAATAATGATACAATGGAATGTTCCATTAACGTTCATATAACCATGAAAAAATGTTTTTAAAACATTTAAAAACGGGGTGTTTTGGACGTTCAGAAATGACATTTTTGTAACTTAATAGGAACACTGTCAGAACGTTCTTAGAACATGTTCTCTGGGAAGGCAAGAGTTGAATTGCAACAGCAAAAACATCTAATTTATAGATATTATCATGAGGTGTAACAGAACACTCGTGTCTCGATTCACTTTGATACACAACTCTGATCTCACCACACTTTAAAGCCAAAATAGTGTTAAAATGGTACTTTTTTTTGGTAATTATTACTTCTAACGCATATAGTAAATAGTACTGATCGTTAAAATGCCAAATATGTTTTCACACCAGGACTTGAATAAGCTTGGATTTGGTCAGCAGAATAGAAATATTCATAATTCTGCTTAGCTAAAAATACAGAATTCTGTTAGACACACGCTTCACCTCTGACTGCATACATTATAGTTACACTTTATTTTACAGTATGTGTACTTACAGTGTACTCACTCAGTACAGTACTGGTGATATGAGGGAAGTTCATGGGTTAAGGGTCAGGGCCTCATTATTACACAGTTATTGTAATTGCTATAATAAGTACAGTGTGTACACATGCAGATCAGGGCTGTAAAATAAAGTGTTACCTACATTATTTACATACATCATTTATAATAATAATTAGTACACGTGGAAGCTGACCATATTTGGTGCTACATTAAATCTGTCAGGTGAACTACATGATACATATGGTTGCATTTCTGTGTTGTGATATTTCATGACACGATACATTGTTACACCTCTAATAATATCATATCATACATCGGTTACACTTTATTTTAAGGTGTCTGTGTTACACTGTAATTATACACTGATATTAATAACTACATGTACTTACTATAGGGTGAGGATGAGGGTTTGGTTTAGGGTTAGTTGCATGTAATTATGCATAATTTACAGTTATTACTATAGTAACTACATGTAACAATGACACTAAAATAAAGTGTTCCTCATATATCTACTCAGTGACGGAGAGCAGGTCTGTGAGGTGTAATATTAATCACTCAGCTTTCACAGTTGCTTATTTTCATCATTTTGATTTCAGATGAAGTTATTTGGGTTCATTTTTCACAATATAATTCATTTGATTTGTGAGGAGTGAACCGGAAGTGAGATCTAATATCTGTACTGTAGAAACTCAGTGTTTCTGTCTTGTTTTCCAGCACAAATATTAAAACATTCTTAAATCAAGATACATTTACTGGAGAAGAGAAATAACTGAAGATATGAAGTCTTGTTTTTGAAAAATATTGAAAAATTAAGTCTGCTTAAAACATGAACAAGAAACTGAATGAGAAATAATGTTAAAACAAAGATTTTTCAATATTTTTTCATAAAACAAGAGTTAATATCTTCAGTCATTTTGTTTGTCCAGTTAATCAGTTAAAGGGTTTCAGGCACTAACAGCAGTAAATTCCCTGCTTTAACTTCTCTTTTCTGATCGTGCTGACTAAATCATCATCATCATCATCATCATCATATGATAACTGCGCGCGACTCACTGGCTCCACAGCAGCGCGGTCACGTGTCAACACCTGTACGCGTGACACACACCTGCTCAGAAACAGTATGCGGAGCGTTCACGGGTCCGAACACAGTCCAGCAGCGGCGCGCGCGCTCACGGTCAGCGGATGCCGTTCGGCGTGAACGGCGCGTGACGCTCCGCAACGTCCGCCTCGCACTCCAGATCGCACACAGAGTCCGTGCACACGTCGTCCTCGTCGTTGTCGTCGCGCGAAAGCTGCGAGATCCGGTCGAACGTGTCGTCCACTACGTTCGGGATGATGTTGACGTACGCGCTCGCCATCTCCTTGTGGAACAGCGTGTCCTGGTTGTAGGACACGAGCTCGTTGCTGATGTTGACCGTCTCCACCGGAGTCCGGCAGCGGTTCCGGCAGCCCAGCAGGCTGGAGAAGCCCTTGCGGAACTCCGCGTTGAAGGCGTAGATGACGGGGTTCAGCGACGAGTTGGTCCAGCCGAACCACACGAACACGTCGAAGGTGGTGTCGCTGACGCACGGGAGGCCCGCGGACGGCTTGTTGTGGCAGAACGGAACCACGCAGTTGAGCACGAAGAACGGCAGCCAGCAGCACACGAACACGCCCATGATGATGGACAGCGTCTTCAGAACTTTGGTCTCGCGGTTGAAGTTCGTCTTCAGGCTGCTGTGGTGCGCGCACGCGAGCCGGTTCGTCCGGCAGCTCTGCGCGTGCTCGGCCGCGCGCTCCAGCGAGGCGATCCTCCGGATCTGGATCTGCGCGATCCGGTAGATCCGCGTGTACGTGACGATCATGATGGCCACGGGAATGTAGAAGCTGATGAGGGACGAGGAGATGGCGTACTCGCGGTTCAGGCTCGAGTCGCAGTTGTCGCCGTCGTCCGGTCCGGTGACGTTGGACTCCGCGGCTTTGTGCCAGTCCAGCTGCACGGGGATGAACGAGATGAGCACGGACAGAGTCCACGCCGCGCCGATCATCACGGAGGCCACGCGCGGGGTCATCTTGCGCTCGTAGCGGAACGGGCTGCTGATCGCCCAGTAGCGGTCCACGCTGATTACGCACAGGTTGAGGATAGGACGCGGTGGAGCACATGATGTCGAAAGCCACCCAGATGTCGCAGAAGGCGCCGAACGGCCAGAATCCGGCCACCTCCGCCACCGCCTTCCACGGCATCACCAGCACGGCCACGAACAGGTCCGACACGGCCAGCGACACGATGAAGATGTTCGTAACTTTACTGCGCAGGTGGCGGAAGCGCAGCACGGCGGCGCACACCAGGATGTTCCCGAACAAAGTCCAGAGGATCAGAACGGACAGCAGGCACCCGGTGAGCGCGCGCGTCAGCATCTGCCGCGGCTCCGGTTCGGTTCGGTTGGGCATGCTGGGTCCCGGCGCGCTCACGGGTCGCCATCGGGGGTGTGTGCGAGCGCGTGCGTTCGCGCGGTCTCCGGTGCCGGTGCGTCCCGCATTACGGACGAGCACGATCAAAGAGGGAATCCGACACCGAGCGGGTCCAGATGATCCGGGCGCGCGGATAAGTGTGTGTGTGTGTGTGCTCGACGGTAGTCCGACCTCTCTGAGCGCCAGGGAACTGTGCACTGCTATTTTGAGCGAGAGCGAGCAAGAGAGAGAGAGAGAGAGAGAGAGAAAGAGAGAGAGAGAAACACACATTCATGTCAATCTGGATATGCAGTGAATGAAAAAAAGAATCACAAGCGGAAAACAGCTTCATACACGACCTTTATATATGGAACACAATTCAATAATTATATCACCTTTTTTCTTTTTATTTTTGCATGTCACATTGTTTGCATGTTGGTAATCCATGAAATATAATGCAGACGAGATGTGTGAAGTTCTTTCACCATCATATATATATATATATATATATATATACACACATGACAAAATGCAAGACAAATGTCAAACTAAAACAGCATTATTTTGCGCGTCCATTCTCTCATATGAGCGTTCACTGCTCGCGCGCGGGAGTTTTGCTTTGAAGATTGATTCATTCAAATCAGTGCAACAATCCTCAATGAATGCGGCAGCGGACACGAGCGCCGCCTACAGGCGTTCACGCGCATCGGAGAATCAGACAACAGCACTTCAGTGCGACTCGATCATCCGCAGTCTGTCAGTGCAGAGATCAGGCTGTGCTCGTGCTCGACAGAAAAGGTCAGGAATTCTCAGATATGTGTGAAATGCGAAGGAGCTGCTGTTATAATGTCAGAGGCCTCAGGTGCTGCTGAAGACTCGAAGCACGAGAGATGTTCACTCTGGGACTCGATGTCGTGTGAGCAAACAAACATCCAGATGCATCCAGCCAGAGGGGATTGTGGGATTTCATGACAAACGAGAACACCTTGAACTGTCAGACAGACGGACGCGTGCACAGCTGGAGCACATCTGTGTTTGAAGGGCTTTTCCCTCACTGATGTGAGAACAGACACACTGACCCTGATCCTCACTGATGATGAAAGCGTCTGAAGAAGATTCTGCTCTTACTGGGATTCATTCATCAGTGATGATGTTCTAAAAGAAACGAATGTTTTTCTTCTTAATCCGTCTTCATAATGAATCACAGACTCCAACTCTGAAACCACTTTCTGACATCAATCAGTGATGTTCTTCCTCAGTGTTTCTGTCTCGTTTTCCAGCGCAAACATCTAAAGATTCTTAAATCAAGATACATTTACTGGAGAAGAAAAATGACTGAAGATATTACGACTTGTTTAATGAAAAATGTATCAAAATTAAGTGACTTTGAGCTTAAAACAAGATCAAATATCTGCCAACTTAATATCTTCAGTAATTTCTCTTCTCCAGTAGATGTATCTTGATTTAAGAATCTTTAGATGTTTGTGCTGAAAACGAGAACATCATGAGGAACATTCTTCTGAGGAGCATCAGTTAATGTGGTTTGATGATGTTCGGCTCCAAACATTCTTCAAAATATCTTCATTTGCTTAAAAAAAGGAAGAAACTCAAATAGATGACACGCCATACATGATAGTTAAACTGACCTGAAATTTCTTCAGCAGGTCATGAAAACAACTGCATTTCCACATGAAGAACAGAACAGGACTGAAGGATGAAGTTCCTCGAGTGTCTTCAGCCTGAAATTGAAGCTGACGCTTTATTAACTCAGTCTGAATAAATGTTTAGATTTGACTTCATTATGGAGCTTCAGCTTCAGAGATGTGCTGCGGTAAATCCAGCAGTGAAAGCATGACGATCTGAGGAATAAACCACACACAGCAGAACAAACACACGTTCAGCTCCGTTTATATGGAGAAAACTAATATTATAGTGAAGGATGTACGAGACGATGATGAAGGAACGTGTGTTAAAGGACGTTTCATGTTTCAAAGAAGCTCTGAAGCCACTGGACTGTTTACATCAAAGAATATTTTATTCATTTATTTGAAGATAACACACATGTATTCATTTGTGGTGAAAGTGCATAAACAAACAGAAAAGGTTTGTGCCACAGATCTTATCATTGTGCTGCACTTGTGCGTTTCATTGTGTGTTTGGACACGTTTTTAAAAAAGAACAAAAAAAGGTTGATGATAAAGTCGTTTACTGTCTGCTGAACATCAACAGTCAAACATCTACATCTGAAAGAAAGGAGCGATTTCACTTCGCTTCTGCTCAGACCGAAGAACTTCCTCCGACGGATGACGTGAGAACTTTCCATAATCACATTCAGGAGCAGGTGTAAGAACAAACCTCTGGAGCAGAAAGTGTGTGTGTGTGTGTGTGTGTGAGAGAGAGAGAGAGAGTGAGTGTGTGTGTGTGTGTGTGTGTGTGAGAGAGAGAGAGAGAGAGAGAGAGTGAGTGTGTGTGTGTGTGTGTGTGTGTGTGTGTGTGTGTGTGAGAGAGAGAGAGTGTGTGTGTGTGAGAGAGAGAGAGAGTATGTGTGAGTGTATATGAGTGAGAGAGAGAGAAAGATAGTGTGTGTGTGTGTGTGTGTTAGAGAGAGAGAGAGAGAGAGAGTGTGTGTGTGTGTGTGTGTGTGTGTGTGTTAGAGAGAGAGAGAGAGTGAGTGAGTGAGTGAATGAGTGTGTGTGTGTGTGTGTGTGTGTGTGTGTGTGTGTGTGTTAGAGAGAGAGAGAGATAGAGAGCGAGAGTGAGTGAGTGAGTGAGTGTGTGTGTGTGTGTGTGTGTGTGTTAGAGAGAGAGAGAGAGTGAGTGAGTGAGTGAATGAGTGTGTGTGTGTGTGTGTGTGTGTGTGTGTGTGTGTGTGTGTGTGTTAGAGAGAGAGAGAGAGAGAGAGCGAGAGTGAGTGAGTGAGTGAGTGTGTGTGTGTGTGTGTGTGTGTGTGTCGTGAGCATCTGGACTTCAGACCGATTCTCCAAAACAAACAATCAGCCTCCTGCAAAACCATGAATAATATATTCAATCCAGAATCCCAGCTGAACTTCCCATTAAATCCATAAACGCACGGATGAAATCTCATTTCTCTCCCTGTAGGAGTGTGTAAAAGCCGTCGGTCCCTCAGTTACACAGATCTTCACACAGAACCAACAGCAATGCAGACGAGATACATTTACAACATATTTCAAAACATGGGCTATATGTAACACACTGTGCTATAAAGATGCAGAAATAGACGTCTGAAGAGTACGGAGCCGCACACGGTATGGGAACTGATCATTTGTTCCCATCATAAACATATTTTTCCCGCATGAGGCTCCGCAGTACAAGCGACACAACGACACCATCTGAAGAAAATCATCAGAATCACTGGAGATCTCAGAGAGTCTCAGTCTTGATTCATGTGTTTTGTCTCAGCGAGTGTTTTTATGCTTCTTTTTCTCTAACAGACCGAGACAAACTACAAAAAAGATTGAAGTTAAAGTACAATATGCACTAGTTTTAGGTCAATGGCCTGCAAGATTCAAGGATTTTCCAATCAGACAGTGTACTAAAATCATTCAGGATTCAATCCCGCTGGAGAACTCGATATAAGAGAACATCATCCTTGTTCAGTTGAAGACGTGGTTTGTAAACATTGAGGAGTGTGTGAAGAATCTTCAGGCCTGAGAACGTCTACTTATTGAGAATGTCTTTAAGAGCCAATCAAATCCATGAGAACTTGATCAGATGATTAACCCACACCGATCCCTCATTATGGATGGAGAATGATGGTCTGTACAGTATTTGAGCACCAGATAAAGTCTGTACCGTTTAAGTCACGTGATTCATCCTCAACACACGCTCAAACCTTCCTGAAGACTTCGAAGAGCGACGCCACCGAGTGCATGCGGTAGAAGAGGTTCATGGGAATGGCGACGTTCAGCACCGTGGTCCAAACGCTGAAGCCGAACGTCTCCTGCTCCAGAGCGTTGTCATACTGCGGACGGCAGCCGAAGGCCGGAAGAATCCACAACTGAACGAAGAGAGAAAACAGCCCTGCTGCGGTTAAACCCTGATAAACAACATTCACCGAAACATGTCGATTCTGTCGTCATTTACTCGCTTGTTCAAACATGTGCGAGTTTATTTCCTCAGTGAAACACAAAAGATGTTTAGCAGAATGTTCAAGCTGCACTGCAAAAATCTTTTTCTTCCTCAGTCTTGTTTTCCAGTACAAATATCTAAAGATTCTTAAATCAAGATACATTTACTGGAGAAGAGAAATGACTGAAGATATTAAGATTTACTGAAAAATGAAAAATTCACATTTGAAGAACAAATATCTGCCAATGGGGTCAGAAAAATGAACTTAATTCAAAACAAAACACTGTTTCAGTCCCTCTGCTTCAAAAGTTCATGTTTAATTCAAACCATAACTTGTCATAACTTGAGCAAAAATTGTTTCTATGTTTTCTTCAGTGTACGAGTAAATGATGACAGAATGTTCGTTTGTGGGCGACTGATCAGTTTAACAAGGAAAGCCATTTCTGCCAAATACAGACAAAATCATGCTTTGGTAAATCTTTTTATGAGATTAAAAGTCAAAATTATGACATACTAAACCATAATTATGAGATAAAGTCACAATTATGAGACACTAAATCATAATTGAAATAAAAAGTCAAAATTATGACAGTTGAAATTGACACTACAAAATAATTATGACATAATTATGAGATACTAAGTAATAATTATGAGATAAAAAATCCAAATTATGACATACTAAATCATAATTATGACATACTAAAAAAAAAAAATGAAAGTATGACATACTACATTAAAATTATGAGATTAAAAAGTCAAATGATTGATTTAGTATGTCATAATTTAAAATTTTTAAATCATACTTTTGACTTTTTAATATCATAATTATTACTTTTTATCTCATAATTATGATTTAGCATCATAACTGGGACTTGTGTCTTAATTATGATATACTAGTATTTTTTTTCTTATGTGGCTGAACAGGCTTCCATAGAGCAACAAACATGTTTCGGCCGCTCCTTACCGAGATGTTGCACATGAAGAGGAAGATGGTGATGTTCTTCAGGATCTGCCTCTTCCTCCCGGCTGTCACGTTGAGACGGTTTCCTGCGTGAAGCGGAACGTCGGCGTGTTTCCGGCCGAAGCCCTGTCTGTTCTCGCTCTGCTCCGCGTCCAGAGGAGCGCAGCGCTTGTCCTGCGTCTCGTAGGCACGGTTGACGATGCCGTCGTACGGCGCCGTCACAGAGAAGATCTCGGGCGCCATGGCCTCGTCCTCCCTGCGTCTGCGGTACAGCGACTCCACGATGAACAGGTTCTGCACACACTTCTCCAGCACCAGCAGCAGCGAGTACGCCAGGCAGGTCCAGCGGAAGCTGGGAGAGCTCCGTCCCGCCGTGGCCGCCGCCGCCACCACGCTGCACCAGGACATCAGCCACGAGCCCAGCGACGAGCCCAGCAGCAGCTCCGTGTCCAGCGTGCGCGACGGGTTCTGACCCGTGTCCATGGGCCAGTCCTCCACCCGGTACACCAGCAGCCCGGCGCCGCTCGCGCCGCACATGCAGGCCAGCATCACCACGCCGTAGCAGTAGAACATGGAGATGGCGGCCTCGCGCGTCTGCTCCGACTTCTCCACGTGGATGAGGTAGACCACCAGGACCGTGACGGAGCTGGCCAGCGCCAGCAGACCCAGCAGCGGCCCGAGCAGCAGACCCGGACTGCGTGTGCTGGGACGCTTGCGGTTGCTGTGGCGGTCCAGCGTGCGGCCGATGTTCTTCCACATGACGAACAGCATGGCCGAGACGAAGATGTGGTACTCGATGTTGAAGGGGTACAGGTAGTAGAGGCTGGTGGAGAACATGGAGCAGACGCTGGTGGTGCAGTTACAGTGAGGCTCCACTTCCACTGCGCACACACACACACACACACACACACATCAGCTTGTGCAAAACCATCTGAAATTAAGCATGTCGAATGGAGGTTCTCGTCACAGATCCACTTTATCAAACATTGATGTTCTGCAAAATATGATGTTCTTCCTCAGTGTTTCTGTCTTGTTTTCAGCACAATTATCTAAACATTCTTAAATCAAGATACATTTACTGGAGAAGAGAAATGACTGAAGATATTCAGTCTTGATTAATGAAAAATTATAATTTTTCTGATAAGACTTAATATCTGAAGTCATTTTGTTTAGATATTAGTGCTGGAAAACAAGACAAAAACACTGAGAATGAAGATTTCTGGAGTGTTAAAATAGAGAGAGAATGTTCTATAATATACAGAAAACTCAGTTTAATTTAACTGCATTAGTTAACATGAACTAACAATGAAAAATAATTCTACAGCATTTATTAATCTTAGTTTGTTAATTTCAACATTATTAAAATCAAAAGTTGTATCTGTTAATATTAATGCACCCGAGTGAACATGATCTAACAGCGAACAGTTGTGATTTTAATTAACTAATATTAACAAAGATAAAAAAAATACTGTAACAAACATATTTCTCAGTTAATTAATGCACTATAATAAGGTCCACTAGTTAATGAAGTGTGAAGTGAAATGGGAACTAATATAAAATGTAAAGTGAAAACAGTGTTATTAACTGTGGAAACACATGAAGAGGGTCAGTCAGACTTTACATAAAGTTAGAATAGAATTTAAAGAAATTCAATAAACAGAGACACAACAAACACATGAATGTGCAGAATGACTCTCTGACGCCATCTAGAGACTGAATCGATTCAGTTCAGAACAAAACTACTGCAAACCAACAAAAACTTCTGCTCCTGATCAGGATAAGAGAGAGAATACAGAAAAACAGTGAAATATTATTCCAATGTAAATCAGCTGTTTTCTATGTGAATATATAGTAAAGTGTAATTTATTCCTGAATTTTCAGCATCATTACTCCAGTCTTCAGTGTCACATGATCCTTCAGAAATCATTCTAATATGATGATTTGCTGCTCATCAAACATGTATGATTATTATCAATGTTGAAAACAGTTCGTATTTATTGTGGAAACTGTGATACATTTATTTTTCAGGATTCTTTGATGAATAGAAAGCTCAACAGAACTCAATGACTCACTGAATCTTGTTTTGAACAGTAAATGAGTGTTTGTTTCAGCTTTAATGATTATTTCACCTAAAAATCATCTTTCTGTCATTTACTCTCAAACTGTTCCACTGAAAAATCACTGAAACCCTGTGTTAGGACATCAGCAGCTCTATATCTTTAACCTGTTAACTGTGACGTTTATCAATGACATATTTTCATAACCATCATACATTTTTGAAGTGTTACTGCAATAATCTTCTTTCAAAAGAGAACAATCTGTATTAAAGCGTTCAGATCTGAGCTCAGAACAGTTCATTATACGTCAGTTCACTGCAGCGCGTCTCGAGTTACTGTCTCTTCAGGATCGATTGCTTTTGTTGTTGTGTTTGTATTGTTCTACAAGCTGTTTTTAGACAAAAGCGTCCACAAAATGAACAAGTGATTGTGATGTTTCTCAGAAATGATGATTTCAGTCACGCCACAGAATGAGTTCAACATTTCTTTCTTTGAGTGAAGTGACGTGACAACTGACCACAAACATGAAGAGACAGAGACACACACACACACACACACGCAGACACAAACACACTTACACACAGACACAGACACACACACACACTCGTCTCACCTGTTGAGATATTGGCGTATCCCAGGGCGGTCAAGCGTCTCCGGTGGTTGTTGAGGAAATGTTCAGCCTCTGACATCACTCCATTACACCAGAGCAGCAGGTTCGTGAAGACGGCATGAATCACTCCAAACCTGCTCAACACACACACACACACACACACACACACACACCTGCTCAGAGATGGACAGAAACCGCTGAACTCGTAAGCCTGATAATAAGGCTCTTACAGTCAGATTACACATAAAATCTGTTCTTGTTTGTGTAATGTCGACTCTTTCTAATGATGTGCGTGTGTGTGTGTGTGTGTGTGTGTGTGTGTTCTTCTGTTATCAAACACAGCTTGTGGAGGAACTTCAGGAACAAGACTTTATAAAGAAGAATATAACTGCACACTCATAAACATATAAGTTAAATTCTTATAATCCACAGCTTCTGAAGAACTTCTCATGCATCTTTAAGACTGAATCTCTGCTGTACCTTTCGAAGGTTTCATATTTCTTGATGACGTCTTTGATGTGGAACCAGAGGAAATGCACCTGCGATCAGAGCAAACACACATCAGTGCCCAAACATCAGCGTAGTAATATTAAAACTAACATTTGCAACATTTACAGTTACTGAGCGTAATAATGACACCAGAGTCTGTACATCTGAAACTGAATTCGCTTCATAACTGAAGAACTTTGCAACATTAACTCTGTTATTTATGTAAAGCTGCTTTGAAACGAAATAGATGTGACTCGACATCAGGCGCGTGACAGATGCGCGCTCGCTCGCGGCGCCGTTCTCACCTGAGAGATGGTGTGCAGCGCGTGGATGATGGGATAGACTCCGAGCACGGCGGAGATGCAGGAATGATACCCGACGAAATAGCCGATGCGGAACGCGTCCATGATGAGCGACAGTAACGCCAGCATCGTCAGCCCCCCTGAACGGCGACAATCAAACAGCACAATCATTCTCACGCTCACAGAGCAAGGCGTCAATTAAACGCGCTGCTGACGCACCTCGGATCCAGCTGGTGCCCGCGTGCGCGTCTCTCTCCGGCAGCGGGCTGCGCTCGCGCTCCCTCCGGATCATGTAGCAGAGCATCCACACGAGCTGCATGAGCATCAGCACCGTGATGAAGGTCAGCAGGTGCTCCTCCTTCACCGCCGGCCCGTGCTGCGCGAGCGCGAGCATCACGGACACGCCGATCAGCAGCAGGTTGGTTCCGTACTGCGCGCTCAGAGTCTCCGCGTTCTTCTGCGGGTACCTCTTGGTCAAACTCACCTTGAGCTTGGAGAAAAGTTTCTTTTCTGCGTCCGAGGACGACGACGAGGAGGAACTGGGGCCGTACTTGTTCAGACACATGATGTCCAGGCCGCTGTGCTCCACCATGGTGCCGGATGAACGCTGTCGGAACGCTGTCGGAAGCTCGCCGAGCGGCGGACATGCTCAATGCGCGTCCATCGCGCGCGCAGCGCCGCTATATACCTCCTAGAAAGAGCAGCAGATTAACGCGGATTGAGTTTCATTCATCTGTGAGCCAAGCGATGCCAAGAACGCGCACGCGCCAAGAGCCGCACAAAACTTCACCGTCCGTTCGTTCGTCCAGACGCGCGCGCTCCTCACCGCGTCTCCGCTCGCTCTGGCAGTCTAGTCATCTCTCCGTCAGATGTGAAGCTCCAGTGAACTTTTCCTCGGCCTCTATGACTCAAGAGAAGCTTTTAGGATCTCGGGTTTCACTGGTCAAAGGCTCTTTATGGACGCCCCCCTTTGTTGACCGCGGACTCGTATGACGGCCTGCATCGGATGTACAATCAGAAGAATGTGGTCAACACGGAATCTGCGTGCGGAAATAAAGCCGGATTGCGAAACGCGGGTGAAATCAGACACAATCTCTTCTTGTCGAAGCACTTGAAGAAAAGTTTTGCGAGAACGAACCGAATTTGACGGTGTGCTCAATTACAGAGAGACCCACAATTAGATGAAACCGATCCGGGCCAGAGAGCCGCAACAAAAGAGCTTCTATTATAACGGCTCTGACCTGGATTAACATGCGCACAAACCCGCATCAGCCTCAAATCATCCCGTTCATTCGGTCGCACTGGAGCTGCACTCCGAGATCAAAGGTAAACGAGACGCACGCGCTCGCTTCCGCTGACCCTTGGTAAAGTCCGACACAGATGCGATCACGCGCTTATCATCATCATCTTCATCATCATCATCATAGGCACACAGAGCCATTCTCTCATAATGTCATCAGCGCGCAGTTTGATCAAGCAGCGCAGGCGCGTGCACAGCTGGAGAACCTGAAGCGCGCGCTAATGGAGTTTCTGTTATAATTCGGATCCAAATGAGAGAAACTGGAGCTCGTGTGAAAGTCAGCATCAACACACACGTGACCCTGCATCTTCATTACATACATGACGACGGTGCCTATAAATGACACGTACGGACGCGCTGCATTTGATGTATTTATTAAAAGAATCTGTCATATAATAACCTTTTGCTCGTCTATATGAAATGACAATAAAGCGATCGGCTACGCGGATAAAAACGCTGTTGCTATAGTTACACGAAAGTTCGCACGCGCCTAAAATTCAAATTCTGCGATTCGGCTGCTACAACTAAAGTCACAGATCTACACATTATCAGAAAAAATACTATTTTGTTTCTTAAAGAAACTTGATATCCAATACAAAAAATCATAACCATAATTCCATATCTCCCCCCCCCCAATCTTCAAATAAATAAATATTTAGCCTATTTTGGGACCATTTATTGCATCGTGACAAGATGACAATTATACACTTAACATTCCAATTACTGTGAGAAAATTCTTCGACATTATTAAAATTGCAACATATTAATTCCTTTCCCGCCGCATTTGATAATTTTCACAAAAATGTAATGTGGCCCCAAGAATATTTATATGTATGAATATCTGAACACGCAATATAACAGAGTCTAGCTTCATGCACTTTACTTTAATCAACACTTGAATGTGGGAAAGTTTCATTTATAAAAGCAACACTTTGAAGAAAAAGCTGAGAAAATCATTTGGGTTTTTTTTTCAAAGAAAACAATGTGCGTCAGCAATGATCTTATCGCTTGTTTCTGCTTCTTGTTCGTCTGTTTTGATCCAGAGATTCTGTACTCTTTCAGAAGACGCGTCATAGCGCCCCCTACCGTATAACAGTGGAAACACGGATCACCGGAAAATTCTGTCAATGGTGGGAAAAGAGTTGATACATCGAAGGTGGATTCAGACTGAAGTGGTACTGCAGTGACAGTAGTATCCATCTAACCTTATTTAACAATTTAGCGACTACAGTTTAAATGAATTGGAAGTTAAAACAATTGATTTATACATCATCTGATTTACACATTGTTCTACTGAGTCCCTAAAGGGACATGGTGATGGAAGAAATATGAGATGGGAGGAAAAATAAATCAAAACTTTTGTTGCGAGTGAAATCAAAGTTTCAATCATTGTTCCTCCCATCTCATATTTGTCCCTTTAGAGACTCTGTAGGATCAACCCTCCACAAACAGATCAGATTGACCCGCTATAGGGGTTATATTTGCTCAAGCTCAACCCTTGACCCTCACAAACCCTCTGATAACTGGAGCTCACACTCATTTCTACATTCACAATCACAGAAATCATCAGATTTAAAGCTCAGAATCACAGAAATCGTCAGATGATCGAACGAAAACAGCAGTTCATCCACTGTGATCCTGGAAGGTTTGAGTAACATAATCTCTGTGGTTCAGCATTACTTAAAGTTACATGAACATTTTGTTCTACAGCTTAAATTACACCTGAAATGTGAATTTGGACCCTGTTTGGAGGATCTGATGACAGACAGAAAGATTCCATGTAATACAAACAGCTTTTATTTCATCAGTTGATGCATTTGGTTAATTACATTAAAACATGATATAAAACACGAGTATCTTGAGTTAACCGCTCAAAACAGAGCGTTTTTAAGGTAATATAAAGCATTTTTAGAAGACACTCGAATCAGGAATGTACAGGACCTCAAAGAAAACATCCTCTTTACCTTACAAGATTCCCAAACGACCTCTTTCAGGAAACCCAAACACAAAATGTCTTTTGAAACGGGAGAGATATGAATGAGGTCAGAGGTCAGCGGGAGGTCACTGATGTTCCGTCACAGGTCAGCTGACCTTCATCAGGTTAATACACACACACACGTGTGATGAAGTGCGGATCAGCGCCGGACTCTCCTGAGCTTCAGCCCAGCAGTGAGATCAGCATCACCACACCCATGAACTGAGTGAAGAGGATCACAGGCGTGAAGAAGGACCAGACCGGCCACAGAGCCATGTTCAAGCTGAAACACACATTCATCTGCTTTAAAATGACAAACATCAGTGCAGTGATGCGAGAAATTAAGCTTTTCGAAACTTTGAATCAATTGAACCAACTGCTTCGTAAAATGATTCAGTGTTTCGAAGTGTTTGAAACGCCACACGCTGGTCAGAACGGTGTAAACTCAGACCAAACATGCATTAAAACACCTTTACAAACCAATAACAGATGTTTTATTGAAGGTGTAACAAATCATTTAATATCACTAAATATGAAATAATATGTGATATTTTCTTAAATTGTAGGGCTCTTCTGAATCACTGATTGGTAACGGTTTCGAAGCTTCACGAAGAGTGTTTCGAAAGTTTCTGACCTGCAGGACGCGGCGATGAAGGCGGCGGTGGTGACGGCGGGGACGGCCGGATACTCCTGCTCGTAGTGCTTGATGCCTCTGAACCACTCCAGATAAACGATACAGAACGCCGCCAGACTGAGACACAATCCCAGCAGCACCAGACCCACGGAAAACCACCAGCTGAAACACAGACGGAACATCAGTACATTCCCAAAACACTCTTTCAGAATCTTCTCATCATAGGCCACGTTCACACAGCAGCAGAATACGGTCCGGTATTTGAGTCCTTAATCCGGTTCCGTTCACACACAGTACGGTTATTTACGGGAGTGACAACCGCATTCTATAACCGAACTCACATCCGTAAATTTTCAGGACTCACAACCGCATTCTCAGAATATTCTGCTGTGTGAACGGAACCGCACTGGACAAACAGTTGTCTGTCACGTCATACAGTGCGAGAGAGACGCTCTTCTAAGGTGTTTTGTGTGTGGTTTCGCTTTCGGTACCTTACAGCAACAGAGATATGAGCTGCGCGTCATCTGAAGGTGTCAGATCCAGTCACTGTTCTCCACCGGAGCGGCTCCCGTCAGTCTTCTGTTTCTTTTCCAAATTCAAATGCCGTGTCATGCGCGAGATTTCACAAAGGACGTGCCGCGTGAGTGCAACGGTTAAACACTGCACATGCTGACTCTCGCTGCACGTTCATACAGACAGTGTTTCAGACGCTACTGTAAGCTGCTGTGTGAACGAGACATTTCGAGACTCACACCTGTAAGTAAATGCGGTTGTAATCCCTAAAACGTACAGTGTGAACGTGGCCTTATTTCTCAAGATTGTTCTAAAGACAAAACTTCCTGAAAAGGATGTTCTTAAAAATCATCATAAATAACCTCCCATTCATCTTCACAATCTTATGTGAAATTCATCTATTCAAGTTTGTTCTTAAGAAAATATTTGAGAACATAAGATTTTTTTAAGAACGGCACTTTCTTATGTAAGAAATGTTGTTAACACTTTACATTAAGGTCCCATTCGTTGACTTTAGTTAATACATACAGTATTTATTCATCTTTGTTAACATTAGTTAATAAGAACACAACTGTTCACTGTTAGTTCATGTCAGCTCCGGTCTTAAACATAATAGTAACAGACACAGCTTTTGATTTGAATAATGTATCAGTGAATGTTGAAATTAACATGAACTCAGATTAATAAATGCTTTATAACTATTTTATTATCATTCATTAACAATCAGAACCATAGTGTAAAGTGATACCAAAATTTCTTTCCTAAGAAGATTTTTGTGAATCTCCTGAGTAACTTCTATAGAGTTGAGTAGAGTTCAGTGTGTGTGTGTGTGTGTGTGTGTGTGTGTGAGTGTTTTCTCTCACTGTAACCAGAGCTCTATAATCTCTATTGTAATCCAGGATAAGACCATATGAGAGAGAAAGAGTGTTTCAGGTGTTTGTGTAATAAGGTTTTCACTGTAATTTGTCCAGTGAACCTGTGCTCAGATCGGTCAGTAACAGCTGACAGCACTAGTCAGTGAGGGTTCAGGTTAGTGAGGGTTCAGGTTAGTCAGTGAGGGTTCAGGTAATCACCTGTGAATGTCACTGTGGTTCAGCACGACAGAGAAGAAATCCACATAGTATGTGAGAGCGATGGATGCCAGAATCCAGAAGACAGAGTGTCGGTTGATCCGAGAGGAAGACTTCACCTTCACATCCTCATCCTCATCAGGACCAGCAGCTGCACAACATTAAAACAACATCATCAGACATACTGTATCTACACAAACACAGACACGACACGCAAAGAGTCGAGCAGAGTTTGACACATATTCAGCTAGAGATATTCAGTGTGTGTTTCTCACTTTTTTCGTCTTCTTCTTCTAGTTCGTTTATCTTAAATCGCCGCCGCACGTTCACAAACTCACTGAACTCCGCCATGATGCCCGGATGACGTCACATTCAAGCGGCGGACCGACTCGTGACGCGCGAGGCTCGTGAGATTCAAGTGAGTCGCCTGACGGTCGCGATCCGATTCGAATCGGACTCGTTTCACTTCTCGCACTTGATCATATTTGAATTGAATTGTGAGCTGTAGTTTTGCTCGCAGTATTCATTACTTATATTCAACACACATGTAATTGGTTGATTAATCAGATTAGAGCACAACATATTTCAAGACAAGTTCAATCATATTTCGTTTTTAGTTCAGTTGAAACTTATCAATTTAATTTGTCATAGAATGGAACATTTTGACTCTGGCAAAAAAAAAAAAAAAAGAAAGAAAAAAGGATAAACAAATGCATTGTCATACATAGATATTTAAAATAATAACTGATGTTTTGTGACCTCAAATTCTGAATGAAGAGGATGAGTTTAGTCCTTTAGATTATGTTATATAAAACAGCAAATCTGGTTTTGTTGCTCACTTGCAGCCTATTGAAAGCTCAAACTGCGCATGTTCATTTATCGTCAAAGGTTTGATGAAGAAACATTCAAAGCATGGAATGATGTATGAATTTAGTTTCTGTAACCATATACACTACTGAATCCTGGAGCCATTGTTCTGGAAATGAAAAGGGTCTTTTAAAGACTGACTTCAATGTTTTGATGAATGAGGTGATGAAAATTGAGGCTGCTCTAAGTAATGAAGTATTTTTACCAATAATTCACACATGAAAAACAACTATATATATATATATATATATATTAAAGTTAAAAGGTATTTTAGACATGAACAAAATGTCCCAGTTGTTTATCACCAGTCACAAGTCACTTCTTGTCGTGCTCTTAGTTTGCACAGTAGAGCTGTTCTGCAGGGATGATGTATTTCTGTAGGCCGAAACACAGAACTGAGTTGCATTTTAGCGCTTCAGGAGTGATGCGATCGGCCTACAAAAATACTGCAAAATCACTGCAGCAATCTGTATGGAAGCCCATTTCCACCAAATAAGAAAAAAAAATGCTTTGGTAAGCGTATCAGACAAAAAGTTAAAATTATGATACGAAAAGTCAAAATTATGATAAAAAGTTGAAATTATTAAATATTAAATTAGTCACAAAAGACACAAAAAGTCAAAATTATGACAGAAAATTTACATTCTAACAGTCACAATTATGACAAAGTTAAAGTTATGACATACTAAATCATAATTATAATGTACTAATTATGACAAATCTTTAAATTGACATAGTAAGTCACGATTATGACATAAAAAGTTGAAACTATGATAGAAAAAGGCACACTTATGACATAGGCTACTGTTAATTATGACATTAAAAGTCAAAATTTTGACATACTAAATCACAATTATGACAAGAAATTATGATAAGTCAAAATTATGACATAGGCTACCAATTATGACATAAATCAAAATTATGACAAAAAAAGTTTAAATTGACATAAAGTCATAATTTTGACATAAAAAGTCATAACCACAATAGTCACAAAGCCATAATACCAGGTCCTGCCCTACATTTATTAAATTTTTTCGTTACACTCAGATGTACGTCACAATACAGAGGAAAAGATCTGTTGCAACTTACATTAGTAAAGTTTTCATTCAACAAACACAGGCATGCAAATTATATTCGAAAAGAAGCGAACATCTGCACAACACGTCAGAAGCCAATAATCAATTATAGAAACGTGTGCAACTATGACACACTTTGATTGTAATGGAGAAGTAATGAATGCAGCATGTGAGAGTGTTGGTCTGAGTTCAGCAGGTCCGTGAGCAGCTGAGCAGCACCTGTGCGCGAGGTCAGGAGGTCAGGTGTTGTTCAGGTGTGCAGACAGCAGCACAGGTGAGCACAGGTGTGGAATACTGTATCCTGCCAACAGCCCCGGTCTCTCTAAATACACCTCGACTAGAGTTTCCTGCCAGCTGGAGCCCAATCCATCTGGAGCAGAACTGATCCAAACACACACACACACACACAGATGAGAAACCGCATACTGTACAATTAATGCAGCATCTCTTAAAAACACACTACATGCAAAAACATTGTTTTTTCATGCACTGACCAATTTTGAGATTTTGGGCTATTCAGCTTTTCACAGTGTGTTGTTTCAGAATAGTGAAAAGAAAACATCCAAAATTCACATTTGAGTGTTTATTTTATTGCACTTCATCTATTTGCGTCTGTAGATTTCAATTACAATACATATCTTTAAAAGTTTTTTCCTCCACTTCAGCAGCACTTACACACACCAAAACTTACAGTTTTATTCACATCTATATTCTGAAGGTTTTTACTGTGGGGTTTGTTCATATATCATTCACACTGATTTATAAAACATTTTATTCCTAAAATATGGTGAAAATGTACTTTTTTCTGTCTGTTGACAGTATTTTTTGATTTATGGAGCGATAAAAAGACAAATCCATAATTCCTAACTCTAATATAACTCTAATATGTCAACAAAATCAAACAAGATTTTTGAATCTAGCTTTATCCAATATTCAGATTTATGTTCTGGAAACGTATGCAAATATGTGCAAATTTAGTTAGATTATTCCCTATTTGCATGTTTAAACACATTCCATGTTTTTTTTTTTTTTTTGCATTTCTGAATGTAATCAATCAACAGTAAAAGCATAGTGATATCCATTTGTTACATTTTTACCCTATTCACCTGTGCTTGCTTAAACATTTCCTAACAGGAGTTAAAATGATCAAATCTCCTCTCAGAAGGCAATGCAACAATAGCAGAAACAAATCACAGAGAAAGATGACTGAAGTCAGTCATGATGATTTCAGACCTCCGTCTCCTGCTTCTCCATGAGGAGATCGTCAGACGGCGTCAGACTCATGAGATCTCCTCAGACCGATGACGGACGTCCAGAACATCCAACTTCATTACTGTCTAAGAGAAACAACTGAGATGATGACCGAGACAGATTCTACTGTAAATCTGCAGAGGTGAATCAAAGCTCAATATGGTTTTGGGGGATGTGGAGACATCAGTCTCTCCATCTCTTACTCTGGAAAAAACGTAAAACTCTTCAGACATCCCAAACACTGAATGCAACCAAATGGATATTTGATAAACCCACATCGATTGACCAGCATTTGTGTCTGATTTACAGTGAGGCCTTCCAATATTCAAAAATCACATTGAATTAATCAGCCAGACGCTAAACAGTTATCAAGATGTGAGGCGATTGGCTTACCTGTGGCCTGCTCTTATCTTCACCTCAAACCAGAACTCAAAACAGAACCTGGATTGTGCTTTATGAGAGTATCATGTTCTGAGCTGAGTGGACAAAAGACCTTTACGCTTCATAATGCCGGTCATTCAGCACATCTGAACATCAAACTTCCTTTAGTGTGTGTGTGTGTGTGTGTGTGCTGGCCACATATTCTGAGAAAACGCTGAGCGCATTTGATTCTCACCCAAACAGACAATAAAACCATATCCTTCCATTTCCCTGCAGTAAACCTGGTTTTCTGCTCCTGTTTCCCAGAGGCCTTTGGGACAGCGATGAGGAGAACAATAGCGTTCTGTGAGGAAGCTTTATCAGAGACGTATACCTTACATACTGCACACGGCTCTGGTTTTTGCTGACTCCAGCGATGGAGCCGAGTGGAGCATGTCTCAACATTTCCCACAATCAACCTGCATGTTTCAGCATGTCAGTGACCAGAGCCAGAAATGATCACTCTGTCATCGTTTACATCGGTCCAAACCTGTTTGACTTTCATTCTTGTGTGTAATATAAAAGATGTTTTGAAGAATACTGGACCCCATTGACTTCTATTGTTCCAGTTGCATCGATCACACAGATGTTCACTGTATGACTTTCTTCGCTGGACCACAAAAGAAGATGATTTGAAGAATATGGTTAAAACAGTTGATGGACCCCATTGACTTCCAAAGTATGCAAAAAAATACTATGGAAGTCAGTGGGGTTCATCAACCGACATTTTTCAAAATATCTTCTTTTGTGTTCAGCAGAAGAAAGAAACTCATACAGGTTTGGAACAAATTGAGGGCGAGTAAACAATGACAGAATTTTCATTTCTGGGTGAACTATCCCTTTAAGTACAATTTCTCAGTAATTTTTACACCCCTGCCTATAACACTATGACAGGTATAAAGGAGCAGTTTAAGTCCAGCTAACGTGAGCTAGGCTGCGCTAAAGCCCCGTCCGGCCGATATGATTACAGCTAAGCGCGGGATCAGTGCCGCACACGGGGATTATCAGCTCCGGAGCGCACCGCTGTGTGTGTGCGCGTGCGCGCCGCTAACAGGCAGCCTATTCTCCAGGTGGAAACCGGACAGCGCCGAGTCCTGACCCGCGGGTCCGCGCAGCGCTCGCACCTGTATGGAGCCTCTGTGTGCACGGGCCAACTGAACCCTGCCCCGGGAGAGAAAGAATGTCCCACACAAGAGTCCGATTCAGCCCTTACACCCCCACCCACCTTAAACAGGTAATCTCTCCAGCACAGGTCTCGCCGCGTTAACGGTGGAATACACGCATCACGGAGCTGTGCGCGCGTCCGCCGGTGAGGTGCGCTGAGACATGATCACCGGCCGGTACTTGTGGCCTATTCTGTGCCATTTGTAGTATAAATAGTGAGTGAAGTTGGGACGTTGTAAGGGCCGGTTCACACAGAACGTGTTTTTCCATTGTTTTTCTATTTAAACGCGCTAGACGGGCGTGTTTGACCGTCAACTTTTCGATGTTTTGAAGTTTAACTTTTCGTTTAATTATTTTGTGGATAGTTCCCCCAAAAATAAAAATTATCCCATGATTTACTCACTTTCAAGCCATCCTAGGTGTATATGACTTTCTTCTTTCAGCCAAACACAGTCAGAGTTATATTAAAAAATATTCTGGCTCTTTCTTGTAAAAAGTGCTATATAAATAAAGGTGACTTGACTTCCAAGCTTTATAATGGGAGTGGATGGAGGGCGAGATTTTGAAGCCCAAAAAAGTGCATCCATCCATCATAAAAATAATCCACACGACTCCAGGGGGATAATAAAGACCTACAGAAGCGAAGAGGTGTGCTTTTGTAAGAAAAATATCCATATTTATAACTTGATAAAGTATAACTAACTTCAGGCAAACGGCCATATGCATCGCGTTACGGCGGAAGAGTGACCTCTGACCCGACGCATGACGCAGGATGTAGGAGTATCGTAAGCTTAGACGCCTTTCACGGTTCAAACGTATAGGACTGGGCAATAAACTCAAGCTCCTCCCACATTTCTCTTTAAAAATTATTGTTTTAGACTTATAATCCGTGACCGGTGTTTTGTTTTGCTCTATCCACTGCATTTCCACGTTCCTCATTGTGTCATACGTCAGGTCAGAGGTCACTCTTCCCCCGGAACTTGATACATACGGCTGTTTCCCGGAAGTTAGCTATTATATTTTATAACGTTTTAATTATGGATAATTTCCTTACAAAAGCGCATCACTTCACTTCAGAAGGCCTCTATTAACCCCCTGGAGTCGTGTGGATTATATTTATAAATGATGGATGTGCTTATTTGGGCTTCAAAATCTCGAGCCCCATTGTAAAGCTCGGAAGAGCCAGGATATTTTTAAATCGATTGTGTTCGTCAACTTGTGTGTGTGTGAACATTTGGCCCAAGTTCGAACACTTGGGCCAAATGCAGGAAATACGTCATGTACTGTGAGTAGAGAAGTGGTCAAGTGTGCGTAACGGGACGGTCCTGAACGTTGGACTGATGGATGCTTCATTAAGCTTTAATTACGTAACAGAAGGGGCGGGACTATCAGACTCTGATGCCGGGTGACAAAAAGACCTTATAAAACTCATAGACTAGATGCTAGAGTACATCATTTGAAACTGAAGACACAGATGGATGTTTTAGAGTTTATTCCAGCAAAAGATGAAGATGATGATGATGATGACACCACAGATCACAGAAGAACGTCACAGTCATTTCACCAGTCTGACTTTGTCTTTTAGGATTCTAAACTTTGGGTTCTTGTTGATCTTCCTGTTGAACAGAGACAGAAGCTCCTCTTCCGATCTGTAGTTTCCGTCTCCACTGAATGAATAATACGCAGCTAAAACCTGGAAAAACACCAGAGAGTCGATGGCTTGTGAGAAACACTTCTGTCCAAGAATTTGTGGAACATGAAACTAATTTCCAGCTAGCTGGTTTATGGTGACGTAAACATGAACTCAACAGACAGACTGACAGATAAACAAGACTTTATTTACGTCTCTCTTAGGGGTGCAACGGTTCTCGGTAAAAATCGAACCGTACCGTTCTTCACTAACGGTTCGGCACGTGCTTGCACCGCGGTTCATCTCGAATGACGACACATCTATAGGCTGGTATGGTTTGTTGAAAATAGTAACATGTAAAACAGACAGACAGAGTTCAGATAATGTATGCTTCAGTCATCCCAAAACATTACACACTCTTTGTAAACTTGGTTCACTGCAAGCGCCGTATGCTCGGATATGACCAGTCATTTACGCCGTCATCACCCGGGTGCTGATGGCGCACGAGCAGGTGAGACCTGAACAGCGCACGTCGCTATCTGTCTTTAAAACTCATTAAAGCTTTGCTAATTTAAACGTTCAAGAGCAACATGCGAAAGAGCGTGCAAAAACCGAGTTCTCTTTCCAGACTTGTGTTTGAATGATTAGTCTTTATTTAATTTATACAGTTAAGATAATATGCAGTGTTGTTTTATATTTGATTATTTTATTCATTTTCTGTACCTGAAAACTACTGTTAGATACCTGAAAAACCCTGTTTATTTTATTTGAATCTTTGCTCTATTGTATTGATTTTTGCTGTTGCTTGTAGTTTGATGATTTGTTCTTATTTTCTTTATTTTTATTTGACAGTAGTCCTTTTTTCCCTAAACATAGCACGTACCGAACCGTGACCCTAAAACCGTGAGTAATTTGAACCGTTGCACCCCTAGTCTCTCTGCATTTATGCTGGTGGTTTCGGACGATCGCTGACGCTGAAGTGTAACTCACCTTCTTGCGGAGCTTCTTGACAGCGAGTCCGTCGTCTGGAGCGTCTCTCAGAACGGCCTTTATCGTCCCTTTCCAGTTAAACTTCCCTGCAGAAGATCAGTCATCAGTGTGATTCTCTCTCCGAGATCAAACAGTTTCATGTTGTTCAGACTCTTATTCTGAAATACCTGTAGTGTTTGATTCAGACTGCTGGTTCTCTGGCTCCTCCCCCTCCAGATTCAGACTCTCTGATTGGTCAAAGCAGACAGGAAATAAATAAGGTTCTCAGTGTTAGAGACCATCTGATTCTCTGACGCGATCCTTACCATCAAACGCCTCTTCCTTTCTTTTCTTCATCTTTTCGTCTGCATTCTGTCCGTTCTGTTCTCTCTCCTCTCGTTTCCTCTTTTTTCTGCTCTGTTTCTCGCAGGTATTTTGTCCGTTCTGCTCCTCTGAAGTTTTTCTCTTGTTCTTTTTATTTTTCTGCTCTTCTGTCTTTTCTTCATTAGTCTCAGAGCCGTTGTTCAGGACGCTTGTGTTTGGTTTGTGTTCGTCTGCCGTCTGATGGTTGGTTTGGTTGCTGTGCTGAAACATCACCAAACAAAAGCCAAACTTCACCAAACGCGTTTATATTTATTTATATACACACAAGTTTCTTGGTTGATTTTGGTGTGAAATGTGACCTGATGAAGAACTTAAACTCTTACGCTGTCAGCCGCCGTTGAGAAAATCTCCCAGACCTGCTCCTGTAAATCCGGACTGTGGATCTTCAGGCTGTTCTTCATCCAGTTCTGCAGGTGAACAAAGCAAACGTTAATGATCGTCCGTCAGGCAGAAGGAAACTCAGATCATCCCAGATCTTCACCTGAAACTTGGCTCTCTTCCGGGGCACGTTGTCATAGGCGCTGACCTGCCGCAGGACCTGCTGGAGTCTGGGCTGGATGCCGGGCCGCTCCATGGCCTCCTGGATCCTCTGGAGAAGAAGGACAGAAGCGTGAGCCATCCCAGAATCCCTTCAGACACTTACACACATTCAGCTCTATTCACCTGAATCCACTGCTGCTGCTTCACGTCGCCTTTATTCGTCTTCGCCTGGAAGTCTCTGCCGCCGTATTTCTGATCTTCACTGATGCACTTGTTGTGGTTCTTGTAATCGTCGCCCCTGCAGACCAACACACACACACGCCGTCGGTCAGGTTCAGTGCGCGCGCACGCACACACACACACACACACGCCGTCGGTCAGGTTCAGTGCGCACACACACACACACACACACACACACGCCGTCATCATGACTGACCACCCACCGGAAGTCTTTCCCGCAGTCGATGCAGGACAAAACTCGACATCCGCGGCACTTCAGCAGGTGTTTCTCCACCTGAGCTTTCTTCAGAGACTCTCCGCAGGCGTCACACGTGAAGAACACCATCCTGAAGATGATGAAGAAGAAGAGGAGCAGCTGATCCTGAGAACAACATCATGGCCTTCAATCATACTGCATGTTTGTGTCATTCACCGTATTTTTAATGTAAGCGTGAATGTGAGACTCGCTTCCATTTAATTTAATTGTGCTTCATATTGGAAATTTATGAAAGTTCATTTCTGTCACATAAAAAAAAGTTCTGAAAGTCATGTTTAACTTTTAATCTCATAATTTCTACTTTTTAATTCATGACTTAGGATGTCATGAAACAATTTACTTTTGATGTCATAATTACGACTTTTGATGTCATCCCAAAGCATGATTGTTTTTCTTATGTGGCAGAAATGGGCTTCCATATTTCTTGAATTATTTTACTGTATTTAATCATAAACACACTGGTCTGAAGCGCAAACAGCTCCACCGTTTACTGGACTTTTATTCTTCCAGTTATTTCCCGAGAGCGGATCACGAATCGGAAGTCTCGCACATTCACAGAATATAACTACTTCCGCGTTGTAAAATAAGTGGATATGATGTTTATATCATGAATAACTGATTGATAAGGCGTGTGACTGTGATCCTGCACCTTAATAGAGCAGAACTGTGATTCTCTGATGATGATCAGCGGATCCTGTGAGGAACTGCAGCGGCTCACACGTGTTTCCTTCGGCGCAAATAACGAACTGTAGAAGTGGATTCGGCGCCCGGTGCGGTTCTCCTGATCCCGGTGATCGAGTCTCCGGTATTGACGGACTTCTCGTTGCTCTCAGTCACGATGGAAGCGCGCGCGAGTGTCTTGAATCACGCGTTACCGGTTACACACGAGCGCGTGGTGCCGCTCTGTTTTCGCTCCGGACTGAAACACGAACATCAAATAATCCAGTTCCGCAAACACAATAAAAGTTAACAACGGAACGGGGTTTTAGCACAAAAAAGTAAACATTTAATTTTGTTACATTATATAGAATATGGAATTTATAAATGCCTAAAACAACAGTAAAAAAAAGTGTTATTTTAGTATTATTTTTTTACTATTATGGTTTTATTAATATTTTGAATCATCTTGATAATATTTTCACCTTTTCTTTTTAATTTTAGTTTAATCATTAGTTTTGGGTTTGTTACTATTTAGGTTTAATTTAGTTTGATTTCAGTTTTGGTTTTAGTTTGAGTTTTTATTTATTTACTGTTATTTCCATCATTTTAGTGCTGCAACTTACTCTTCATTTAGTTGCAAATAACCCTGGATGGAATATATAAATAAAAACAATAATCTAACTCATGATGGGATGCAGAATAAGGTGAATTATATCGTATTGTAACGAAAAATGTAATTATATTGTTATTGTATTGTATGTTCAAACAAAAGCCTTGCAATGATACAATTTATTTATAGAGTATATAGGTGTAAATGTATATCTTAATCCCCTTCGTCCCGTGTGAGACACAAGGCATGTAAACGTGTATATCTGTGTTAATTTCAGACAGAACGCAGTAAAAACAAGTGTACTTTTATTGTGAAAAAAATGAAATGACGTCATCAGCGCAGCGCCTGTTCCTCCGAATGAAAGGTGAGATGAGCGAGAATCTTTCTTCATTCTGCTTTAGCACGCGCAGCTCCGCTCAAACTGTTGCTTTGACTATATTATTATAATATAGTTCTATATTATTATGTCTCATAGACACAAGTGTTTGTTATATGGCGGGGATGAATGGTATTTAACACACACTCACACCTGTGCATTATGAGCTGCACGCGCATGCCGCAGTGACTGATGTGTGTCTGCGCAGATGGACAGTGTGTGCAGTCACAGCGTGTTCGTGCTGCAGCAGCTGCAGGAGCAGCGCATCCAGGGTCTGCTGTGCGACTGCATGCTGGTGGTGAAGGGCGTCTGCTTCAAAGCCCATAAGAACGTGCTGGCGGCCTTCAGCGCCTACTTCCGGTAACACGTGACGTCACTTCAAAAATGATTTCAAAGAACTATGGAAATATTATTAACATTATATTATTATTAGAAATATGGCTTATTATTAGTTCTGTTGAGCTGAAAAAGAAGGTTTTAAAAGGAGTCTTTGAATTTTCCTCTCTCGATTGTCAGTCGTGCTCACACTGAACGTGTCTCTCCTCAGCTCTCTGTTCCAGAACTCTCCGGCACAGAAGAACGATGTTTTCCATCTGGCCATTCAGGATGTGGGCGGCATCGGGCAGGTTCTGGACTACATGTACACGTCACACCTGGAGCTCAACCAGGACAACGTTCACACGCTGATGGAGATCGCCCAGAGCCTGCAGGTCACAAACACACTCTTCAGTTTCAACAGTTTCCCAGAATATTTTCACAACATTCCTGAAACATCTTTAAAGTTTGTTTTTTGGTTAGCTAGGAAAATTTACTTTACAGAAATAGAACATTCTTTTTTAGGTTTGCAGAACATTTCCCTTAACGTTCAGGTAACGTTCACCTAACTTTCAGATAACGTTTCCTAATTTTTAGGTGACATTCCCCTAACGTCCAGGAAACGTTCCCCTAAATTTCATGTAATGTTCACCTAACGTTCAGGTAACATTTCCCTAACATTCAGACAATGTTCCCCTAACATTCAGATAACGTTCAGCTAACTTTCAGGTAATGTTCCCTTTAAATATCTTTAGAATGCGGGAGCTGAATGGCTGGTCTGTTTGCGTTGCAGGTGTTGAACATCCTGAACATGTGTCACGCGTTCCTGAAGCCCTGCGTGTCGAGCGACGCGTCCTTCTCTCTTCCGGCCGAAGCGGCTCACGATCAGGACAGCCTGTTGGGAGGCTCTCTGCCGTCAGAAGCGCATCTTCCTCCTCCCGCGGACGAGCAGCACAAGCGAGCGCAGCCGGTGGAGACGGACCGCCAGCCGCCGCACGGCTACAAGCTCAGGAACTTCTACACCAGACAGTACTTCAAACAGAGCGGCAGCTTCCCGCCGGAGGAGCCGTTCCACACGAGCGTGAGCTCAACACACGCATCAGATCCCCCGTCCGGCTCCGAGGCCACGCCCCCGCGCGTTCTGCGGCCTAAGAAAGACGTTTACCTGAAGAAGTTCAACTACCTGCGAACGCACGTCAGTCCTGAGGAGGAGGAAGGAGAGCGCTGCGCTGGAGCCGACGCGCCGTGTGACCGGCGGGGGGTGACGGACGCCGCAACCTCTGACCTCTCCGTGACCTCTGATCCAGCAGAAGCATCTGAGCTGAAAACGACACCTGCGGCAGAGCCTGATGACGCGGAGTGCAGGGGTCACGACGAGAGGTCAGAGGTCAGCAGCAGCAGCAGTAATAAATATTGCTGTGAAGTGTGTGGAAAGACGTTTAAACATCCCAGCAACCTCGAGCTGCACAAACGCTCACACACAGGTGAGACACACACACAGGTGAGACACACACACACATTCACACACACACACACACTCATCTGTTGTGACTCTCTCTCTGCAGGTGAGAAGCCGTTCCAGTGTAACGTGTGTGGTAAAGGATTCTCACAGGTACGTTTGGTTCGGCTGCAGGATCTAACTGAGATTTTTTTGATTAAAAAATGCTATTTCTAACAAATTCCAGGTTTGCTGTGCTTGTTTGTAGGGTTGCATGATTTAGAAGAACTTTTGTGATCATATATATATTAATATGACTGAAATAATAATAATAAATAATAATAATATTATTTCTAAATAAAAAAAATATAAAAAATACTTAAATCTTATTTTACAGGGAAGTACTATGATAGTATATAGATAGATTTTTATTATTTATAATTTTATTTATTATTATTTAATAAAAATAAAAATAATAAAAACTCTAAAATTACAATTATATTTATGGATGTCATAACTTCTTCATTTTCAAACATTAATCAGACTTTTATTTTGATGGAAAACTGCAGGGAGCCTTTAAAGTCACCATGAAATCAAAATTGACAATTGTTATTTTCTCATGTAATATTGCAATATTTATTATAAATGATTTACATCATGTGTTTCTAAATGTATGATAAAGGGTTAGTTCACCCAAAAATGAACATAATGTCATTTATTACTCATGCCGTTCCACACCTTCATTCATCTTCAGAACGCAAATTAAGATATTTTTGTTGAAATCCGATAGCCAGCAATGACATTTCCTCTCTCAAGATCCATTAATGTACTAAAAATATTTAAATCAGTTCATGTGAGTACAGTGGTTCAATATTAATATTATAAAGCCACGAGAATATTTTTGGTGTGCCAAAAAAAAAACTAAATAACGACTTATATAGTGATGGCCGATTTCAAAACACTGCTTCATGAAGCTTCGGAGCGTTATGAATCAGCGGTTCAGAGCGCCAAAGTCATATTTGGGTGAACTAACCCTTTAAAGCGACTCAAACAGATGCAGATTTATTCTGATGAATCGTGCAGCCCTGCGTTCACTCGTGTGATTGGTGTTCATGTGTTCACAGGCAGGAAACCTGCAGACGCATTTACGCCGACACTCCGGAGAGAAACCGTACATCTGTGAGCTCTGCGGGAAGAGGTGTGTGTTCATCTCATCACACTCTCACGTCTGCAGCTCGTCTGTGTGTAGAAGAACAGGAAGTGAAGGCTGAAAGACAGATTTTAGAACAATGTTTTCATTTTTGTTTGAGTGATTGTCGTGTAAGTGTGTGATACTCAGTGTTTTATTCTGTAACCGTTTACAAACTCAGCAAGTGTGTGACGTCTAGTGTTAGAAAATCTGTCCAGGTTTTAAGGGAAGACACCACAGAACCAGTGTTTCTTCATGCACTGGTCTCTTTTGAGATTTTGGTTTATTTTGCTAGACTTTTTCAGAATAGTGAAAAGAAAACATCCAAAATTCACATTTGAGTGTTTATTTTATTGCACTTCATCTATTTGCGTCTGTAGATTTCAATTACAATACATATCTTTAAAAGTTTTTTCCTCCACTTCAGCAGCACTTACACACACCAAAACTTAGTTTTATTCACATCTATATTCTGAAGGTTTTTACTGTGGGGTTTGTTCATATATCATTCACACTGATTTATAAAACATTTTATTCCTAAAACATGGTGAAAATGTATTTTTTTTCTGTCTGTTGACAGTATTTTTTCATAATTCCCTCTATAAAAACCTTTAACTCTAATATGTACACAAAATCAAACAAGAATTTTTAATCTGGCTTTATCCAGTGTTCAGATTTATGTTCTGGAAGTATATGCAAATTAGTGCATATTTAATTAGACAATGTGTCAAATGCATATTTAAACATAAAATTTCAGAAAACTTCTAATACAGAGGTTGTCTCAGTGTGCTGTGATTAGTTGAGCTCATTAATGTCAGTGACTCATCATCACTCACTGTGTCTGTCGTTCAGTTTCGCAGCGTCAGGTGATGTTCAGCGTCACATCATCATCCACTCGGGAGCGCGGCCGCACCTGTGTGACATCTGTGGACGAGGTGAGCCTGAGACGAGAGACGCGTGAATGTTGAATGACTGACCGTCATCATCACATGACCTTCTGTGTCTTCAGGCTTCAGCAACTTCAGCAATCTGAAGGAGCACAAGAAAACTCACAGCACAGAGAAAGAGTTCACCTGCGAGCAGTGCGGGAAATCCTTCAACATGCAGAGAAAACTCTTCAAACACAAACTCAGACACAGCGGAGACAAACCCTACTGCTGCCAGACCTGCGGTAACACACACACACACACACACACACTCACATTCACTCTCACAAGTTTTCTGAGTTGTTGATCATTCGTGTGTGTTTGCAGGGAAGTGTTTCGCCGGCTCCGGTGATCTCCAGCGTCACGTGCGCTCTCACACCGGTGAGCGTCCGTACACCTGTGACACGTGCGGCAAGAGCTTCACACGCACTGCAGTTCTGCGCAGACACCGCAGCTCTCACTGCAGGCCGGCAGACGCAGGAGTCTCTCAGTCCAGCAGCGGCTCCCCGGCGCCGACCCGACCCGCAGCATCATCATCATCATCATCATCATCATCGTGTCTCTCAGTGGACAGATCTCAGACTGACGGACTGTGCAGCAGCGGTGCGCTCTGGGGACGCGCCATGAAGACACTGCAGAGCGACACTGACGTCTGAATCATGTGATCATCAGTGTTTCTCAGGGACAGACTTCAGTGGCTCAATTAAATTCTATTTATGAATACAGTGTGATTCTTCCCTCATCGGCGTCTCAGTGTGTAACTGCTGTAGATCAGCATGTTCCGTTTCAAAACCTGCTTTATTTGCTGGTCATATGAGTCAGACAAAACATGCTGGATACCGGTCACAGGTTTGGAATAATTTAGATTTTATGATGTTTGTGAAAGAGTCTCTTCTGCTCACCAGGACTGCGTTTAATTGATCAAAAATACAGTAAAAACTGTGAAATATTATTAAATGTAAATCAGCTGTTTTCTATGTGAATATATAGTAAAGTGTAATTAATTCCTGTGATCAAATCTGAATTTTCAGCATCATTACTCCAGTCTTCAGTGTCACATGATCCTTCAGAAATCATTCTATGATGATTTGCTGCTCAAGAAACATTTATGATTATTATCAGTTCAGATTTCTGTGGAAACCGTGATACATTTTATTTTTCAGGATGCTTTGATGAATAGAAATTTCAAAGAACAGCATTTTTTTTTTAAATAGAATCTTTTGTAACATCATAAATATCTTTACTGTCACTTTTGATCAGTTTAATGAGACCTTGATTAAAATAAACTTTTTTTTTAGTCTTGCTGACTGCAAACGTTTGAATTGTAATGCATCACAGTTTCCACAAAAATACATGTTTTTAAACAACAGTAATTATTTTCAGGCAGTATTGAAAGTTCAGTTGAGAAGGATATATAATTATAATTAATAAAAAGAATCCTAAAATTATTGCCGCTTACCTCCTGAATAGATGTGAATGTCACGCTGAGGACAGATTTATTCAGGAGTATTGAATCACTGTAAAACATTCAGAGAAATAAGAAACGTTTACTGCCCTCATGACAGTATAAACCTCTGGTGTTTCTTCATCATGTGCTTTGACTGTTTTCAGCTGATTCTGTCAACAAATACCTGACGGGATTCTGAGTAAAGCAGGTTTGATCAGGAACACACACACACACACACACACACACTGATCTACAGCAGTTACACACATTCATCTGCAGAGTTTAAAATCAAATCACTTTTTTATGTCCATATCTTAAGTATTTAGGATATTTAAGCCTATGATTATGGCCTTAGATTTGGTGAACACACTACACTAAAATCACTACAGAAGTAAATATGACTTCAGAAATTCATCACCAGAGTATGGAAGACCATTTCTGCAGAAGACAAAAAATAATGCCTTGGTAAATCATAATTATGACATAAAAAGTCAAAATTGACTATGTAAATCATGAGATTTAAAAAAAAATCTAAATTATAAGAAACATTAAACATCAACATTAAACAGTTGAAATTGTGACATTAAAGTCAAAATTGACATACAAAGTAATAATTATGACATACTAAGTCATAATGAGATTATGAAATCAAAACTGACATCAAAATGTTGAAATTGTGACATTAAAAATTAATTATGACAGTCAAAATTGACATACTAATTCATGAGATTAAAAAGTTGACATTATGACCAAGTCAGAATTATGATGACATAAATCATAATTTTGACTGATGTCAACTTTTTATGACGATTTCAATTTTATTAATCTTATAATTATGATTTACCAAAGTATGTTTTATTTCTTGGCAGAAATGGGCTTGTATAGGATTGTCAGACGGATCTTCCCTCAGATGTTTCGTCACTGATGTCAGTCCTGCACCGCTGCTGACATCACTGGAACAAACACAGTATCTTAACGAACAGAACGAACTTCTCACACCAATTAATCTAGAGTTGAACTGTGTGATTCGACTGGTGTCATGAAATCAC